>NW_027310818.1:27500-45381 GCF_047496795.1 Chiloscyllium punctatum | reverse complement strand
CTGTCCCTCTCTCTCCCTCTCCCTCTCCCTGTCCCTCTCTCTCCCCTCTCCCTCTCCTGTCCCCCCCTCTCTCTCTCCCTCTCCCTGTCCCTCTCTCTCTCTCTCCCTCTCCCTGTTCCTCTCTCTCTCTCTCCCTCTCCCTGTCCCTCTCTCTCTCCCTCTCCCTTCCCGCTCTCTTCTCTCCCTCTCACCTGTCCCGCTCTCTCTCTCCCTCTCCCTGTCCCTCTCTCTCTCTCTCCTCTCTCTCTCCCTGTCCCTCTCTCTCTCTCTCCCTGTCCCTCTCTCTCTCTCTCTCTCGCTCCCTGTCCCTCTCTCTCTCTCCTGTCCCTCTCTCTCCCTCTGTCTCTCTCCCTGTCCCTCGCTCTCCCACTCTCTCTCTCCCTCTCCCTCTCTCTCTCTCCCCTGTCCCTCACGCTCTACCTGTCCCTCTCTCTCTCCCCCCTGTCCCTCTCTCTCTCCCTGTCCCTCCCTCTCTTCTGCCTGTCCCTCTCTCTCTCTCCCTGTCCCTCTCTCTCTCTCCCTGTCCCTCTCTCTCTCCCTGTCCCTCTCTCTCTCTCCCTGTCCCTCTCTCTCTCTCCCATCCCTATCACTCTTCCTGTCCCTCTCTCTCCTCCATGTCTCTCCCTCTCTCTCTCCTCCATGACTCTCCCTCTCTCTCTCTCCCTGTCCCTCCCACTCTCCCTGTCCCTGTCTCTCTCTCTCCCTGTCCCTCTCTCTCTCTCCTGTCCCTCACGCTCTCCCTGTCCCTCTCCCTCCCTCTCTGTCCCTCTCGCTCTCTCTCTGTCCCTCTCTCGCACCCTGTCCCTCTCTCTCTCTCTGTCCCTGTCCCCTCTCTCTCTATCTCCCTGTCCCTCTCTCTCTCTCTCAGTCCCTCTCTCTCTCTGTCCCCTGTCCCTCTCTCTCTCCCTGTCCCTCACGCTCTCCTGTCCCTAACGCTCTCTTCTCTCTGTCCCTCTCTCTCTCTCTCTGTCCCTCTCTCGCACCCTCTCTCTCTCTCTGCCCCCCTCTCTTCTCTCTCTCTGTCCCTCTCTCTCTCTCTCTGTCCCTCTCTCTCTCTGTCCCTCTCGCACCCTCTCTCTCTCTCTCTGTCCTATCTCTGTCTCTCCCTCTCTCTCTCTCTCTCTCTGTCCCTCCCTCTCTCTCTCTCTGTCCCTCTCCTCGCACCCTGTCCCTCTCTCTCCCTCTGTCCCTCTCTCTGCCTGTCTGTCCCTCTCTCGCACCCTCTCTCTCTCTCTCTCTGTCCCCCTCTCTCTCTCTCCCTCTCTCTCTCTCTCTCTGTCCCTCTCTCTCTCTCCCTGTCCCTCACGCTCTCTCTCTCTGTCCCTCTCCCTCTCCCTCTCTCTGTCCCTCTCTCTCTCTCTCTGTCCCTCTCTCTCTCTCTCTGTCCCCTCTCTCTCTCTCTCGCTGTCCCTCTCTCCTCTCTTCCTCCTCTCCCTGTCCCTCTCTCTCTCCCCCCTGTCCCTCTCTCTCTCTCTCTACTGTCCCTCTCTCTCTCTCTCCCCCGTCCCCCCCCTCTCTCTCTCTCTCCCCCTGTCCCCCCTCTCCTCTCTCTCCCCCTGTCCCCCTCTTTCACTCTCTCCCCCACGTCCCTCTCTCTCTCTCTCTCTCCCCCCCGTCCCTCTCTATCTCCCTGTCCCTCTCTCTCTCTATCTCCCTGTCCCTCTCTCTCTCACTGTCCCTCTCTCTCCCTGTCCCTCTCTCTCTCTCCCTGTTCCTCTGTCTCTCTCTCTCTCTCTCTCTCCCAGTCCCTCTCTCTCTCCCTGTCCCTGCCTCTCTCTCTCTCGCTCCCTGTCCCTCTCTCTCCCTCTCTCTCTCTCCCTGTCCCTCTCTCTCCCTCTCTCTCTCTCCCTGTCCCCTCTCTCTCACTCTCTCTCTCTCCCTGTCCCTCTCTCTCCCTCTCTCTCCCTCCCTGCCCCTCCCTGTCCCTCTCTCTCCCTCCCTGTCCCTCCCTGTCCCTCTCTCTCTCTCACCCTGTCCCTCACGCTCTACCTGTCCCTCTCTCTCTCTCACCCCCTGTCCCTCTCTCTCCCCTGTCCCTCTCTCTCTCTCTCCCTGTCCCTATCACTCTTCCTGTCCCTCACTCTCTCCCTGTCCCTCTCTCTCTCCATGTCTCTCCCTCTCTCTCTCTCCATGACTTTCCCTCTCTCTCTCTCCTGTCCCTCCCTCTCTCTCTCCCTGTCCCTCCCTCTCTCCCTGTCCCTCTCTCTCTCCCTGTCCCTCTCTCTCTCCCTGTCCCTCACTCTCTCTCTCCCTGTCCTCTCTCTCTCCCTGTTCCTCTCTCTCTCTCTCCCTGTCCCTCACGCTCTCCCTGTCCCTCACGCTCTCCCTGTCCCTCTCCCTCCCTCTCTGTCTCTCTCTCTCTCTCTCTGACCCTCTCTCGCACCCTGTCCTCTCTCTCTCTCTGTCCCTGTCCCTCTCTCTCTCTCTCCCTGTCCCTCTCTCTCTCTCTCAGTCCCTCTCTCTCTCTCTGTCCCTGTCCCTCTCTCTCTCTCTCCCTGTCCCTCACGCTCTCCCTGTCCCTCTCTCTCTCTCCCTGTTCCTCTGTCTCTCTCTCTCCGTCCCTCTCTCTCTCTCCCTGTCCCTCTCTCCCTCTTCCTGTGCCTCTCTCTCTCTCTCTGTCCCTCTCTCGCACCCTCTCTCTCTCTCCCTGTCCCTCTCTCTCTCTCCCTGTCCCTCACGCTCTCTCTCCCTGTCCCTTTCTCTCTCTCCCTGTCCCTTTCTCTCTCTCCCTGTCCCTGTCCCTCTCTCGCTCTCTCTCCCTGTCCCTCTCCTCTGTCCATCTCTCTCTCTCCCTCTCTCCCTGTCGCTCTCTCTCTCTCCCTGTCCCATCACGCTCTCCCTGTCCCTCTCCCTCTCTTCTCTGTCCCTCTCTATCTCTCTCTCTCCCTGTCCCTCACTCTCTCTCCCTGTCCCCCACGCTCTCACTGTCCCTCTCCCTCTCTCTCTCTCTCTGTCCCTCTCTCGCACCCTGTCCCTCTCTCTCCCTCTGTCACTCTCTCTCTCTCTCTCTGTCCCTCTCTCTCTCTCTCTCTGTCCCTCTCTCTCTCTTCCTCTCTCCCTGTCCCCTCTCTCTCTCCCCTGTCCCTCTCTCTCTCTCTCTCCCTGTCCCTCTCTCTCTCTCTCTCCCTGTCCCCCCCCCTCTCTCTCCCCTTGTCCCTCTCTCTCTCCCCCCGTCCCTCTCTCTCTCCCTGTCCCTCTCTCTCTCTATCTCCCTGTCCCTCTCTCTCTGTGTGTCCCTGTCCCTCTCTCTCTCTGTTCACTGTCCCCCTCTCTCTCTGTTTCACTGTCCCTCTCTCTCTCTCTCTCTCTCTCTCTGTCCCTCTCTCTCTCTCTCTCTGTCCCTCTCTCTCTCTCTCCCCCGTCCCCCCCTCTCTCTCTCTCCCCCTGTCCCCCCTCTCTCTCTCTCTCCCCCTGTCCCCCTCTTTCACTCTCTCCCCCCCGTCCCTCTCTCTCTCTCTCCCCCCCCCCGTCCCTCTCTATCTCCCTGTCCCTCTCTCTCTCTATCTCCCTGTCCCTCTCTCTCTCACTGTCCCTCTCTCTCCCTGTCCCTCTCTCTCTCTCCCTGTTCCTCTGTCTCTCTCTCTCTCTCTCTCTCTCTCCCTGTCCCTCTCTCTCTCTCTCTCTCCCTGTCCTCCTCTCTCTCTCTCGCTCCCTGTCACTCTCTCTCCCTCTCTCTCTCTCCCTGTCCCTCTCTCTCCCTCTCTCTCTCTCCCTGTCCCTCTCTCTCACTCTCTCTCTCTCCCTGTCCCTCTCTCTCCCTCTCTCTCCCTCCCTGTCCCTCCCTGTCCCTCTCTCTCCCTCCCTGTCCCTCCCTGTCCCTCTCTCTCTCTCACCCTGTCCCTCACGCTCTACCTGTCCCTCTCTCTCTCACACCCCCTGTCCCTCTCTCTCCCCTGTCCCTCTCTCTCTCTCCCTGTCCCTATCACTCTTCCTGTCCCTCACTCTCTCCCTGTCCCTCTCTCTCTCCATTGTCTCTCCCTCTCTCTCTCTCCATGACTTTCCCTCTCTCTCTCTCCCTCTCCCTCTCCCTGTCCCTCTCTCTCCCTCTCCCTCTCCCTGTCCCCCTCTCTCTCTCTCCCTCTCCCTGTCCCTCTCTCTCTCTCTCCCTCTCCCTGTTCCTCTCTCTCTCTCTCCCTCTCCCTGTCCCTCTCTCTCTCCCTCTCCCTATCCCGCTCTCTCTCTCTCTCCCTCTCCCTGTCCCGCTCTCTCTCTCCCCTCTCCCTGTCCCTCTCTCTCTCTCTCTCCCTCTCCCTGTCCCTCTCTCTCTCTCTCTCTCTCTCTCTCCCTGTCCCTCTCTCTCTCTCTCTCCCTGTCTCTCTCTCTCTCTCTCTCTCGCTCCCTGTCCCTCTCTCTCTCTCCTGTCCCTCTCTCTCCCTTCTGTCTCTCTCCCTGTCCCTCGCTCTCCACTCTCTCTCTCCCTCTCCCTCTCTCTCTCTCCCTGTCCCTCACGCTCTACCTGTCCCTCTCTCTCTTCCCCCTGTCCCTCTCTCTCTCCCTGTCCCTCCCTCTCTCTGCCTGTCCCTCTCTCTCTCTCTCCCTGTCCCTCTCTCTCTCTCCCTGTCCCTCTCTCTCTCCCTGTCCCTCTCTCTCTCTCCCTGTCCCTCTCTCTCTCTCCTTCCCTATCACTCTTCCTGTCCCTCTCTCTCTCCATGTCTCTCCCTCTCTCTCTCTCCATGACTCTCCCTCTCTCTCTCTCCCTGTCCCTCCTCACTCTCCCTGTCCCTCTCTCTCTCTCTCCCTGTCCCTCTCTCTCTCTCCCTGTCCCTCACGCTCTCCCTGTCCCTCTCCCTCCCTCTCTGTCCCTCTCGCTCTCTCTCTGTCCCTCTCCTCGCACCCTGTCCTCTCTCTCTCTCTGTCCCTGTCCCTCTCTCTCTATCTCCCTGTCCCTCCTCTCTCTCTCTCAGTCCCTCTCTCTCTCTGTCCCTGTCCTCTCTCTCTCCCTGTCCCTCACGCTCTCCCTGTCCCTAACGCTCTCTTCTCTCTGTCCCTCTCTCTCTCTCTCTGTCCCTCTCTCGCACCCTCTCTCTCTCTCTCTCTGCCCCTCTCTCTCTCTCTCTCTGTCCCTCTCTCTCTCTCTCTCTGTCCCTCTCTCTCTGTCTGTCCCTCTCTCGCACCCCTCTCTCTCTCTCTCTGTCCTATCTCTGTCTCTCCCTCTCTCTCTCTCTCTCTCTGTCCCTCCCTCTCTCTCTCTCTGTCCCTCTCTCGCACCCTGTCCCTCTCTCTCCCTCTGTCCCTCTCTCTGCCTGTCTGTCCCTCTCTCGCACCCTCTCTCTCTCTCTCTCTGTCCCCCTCTCTCTCTCTCTCCCTCTCTCTCTCTCTCTCTCTCTGTCCCTCTCTCTCTCTCACTGTCCTCACGCTCTCTCTCTCTGTCCCTCTCCCCTCTCCCTCTCTCTGTCCCTCTCTCTCTCTCTCTGTCCCTCTCTCTCTCTCTCTGTCCCTCTCTCTCTCTCTCGCTGTCCCTCTCTCTCTCTTCCTCTCTCCATGTTGCCTCTCTCTCTCCCCCTGTCCCTCTCTCTCTCTCTCTCTCTCTGTCCCTCTCTCTCTCTCTCCCCCGTCCCCCCCTCTCTCTCTCTCCCCCTGTCCCCCCTCTCTCTCTCTCCCCCTGTCGCCCTCTTTCACTCTCTCCCACCCGTCCCTCTCTCTCTCTCTCTCCCCCCGTCCCTCTCTATCTCCCTGTCCCTCTCTCTCTCTATCTCCCTGTCCCTCTCTCTCTCACTGTCCCTCTCTCTCCCTGTCCCTCTCTCTCTCTCCCTGTTCCTCTGTCTCTCTCTCTCTCTCTCTCTCTCTCTCCCTGTCCCCTCTCTCTCTCTCTCTCCCTGTCCTCCTCTCTCTCTCTCGCTCCCTGTCCCTCTCTCTCCCCTCTCTCTCGCTCCCTGTCCCTCTCTCTCCCTCTCTCTCTCTCCCTGTCCCTCTCTCTCCCTCTCTCTCTCTCCCTGTCCCTCTCTCCTCACTCTCTCTCTCTCCTGTCACCTCTTTCTCCCTCTCTCTCCCTCCCTGTCCGTCCTGTCCCTCTCCTCTCCCTCCCTGTCCCTCCCTGTCCCTCTCTCTCTCTCACCCTGTCCCTCACGCTCTACCTGTCCTCTCTCTCTCTCACCCCCTGTCCCTCTCTCTCCCCTGTCCCTCTCTCTCTCTCCCTGTCCCTATCACTCTTCCTGTCCCTCACTCTCTCCCTGTCCCTCTCTCTCTCCATGTCTCTCCCTCTCTCTCTCTCCATGACTTTCCCTCTCTCTCTCTCCCAGTCCCTCCCTCTCTCTCTCCCTGTCCCTCCCTCTCTCCCTGTCCCCTCTCTCTCTCCCCTGTCCCTCTCTCTCTCCCTGTCCCTCACTCTCTCTCTCCCTGTCCCTCTCTCTCTCCCTGTTCCTCTCTCTCTCTCTCCCTGTCCCTCACGCTCTCCCTGTCCCTCACGCTCTCCCTGTCCCTCTCCCTCCCTCTCTGTCTTCTCTCTCTCTCTCTGACCCTCTCTCGCACCCTGTCCCTCTCTCTCTCTCTGTCCCTGTCCCCCTCTCTCTCTCTCCCTGTCCCTCTCTCTCTCTCTCTCAGTCCCCTCTCTCTCTCTCTGTCCCTGTCCCTCTCTCTCTCTCCCTGTCCCTCACGCTCTCCCTGTCCCTCTCTCTCTCTCCCTGTTCCTCTGTCTCTCTCTCTCTCCGTCCCTCTCTCTCTCTCTCCCTGTCCCTCTCTCCCTCTCCCTGTGCCTCTCTCTCTCTCTCTGTCCCTCTCTCGCACCCTCTCTCTCTCTCCCTGTCCCTCTCTCTCTCTCCCTGTCCCTCACGCTCTCTCTCCCTGTCCCTTTCTCTCTCTCCCTGTCCCTTTCTCTCTCTCCCTGTCCCTGTCCCTCTCTCGCTCTCTCTCCCTGTCCCTCTCCCTCTGTCCATCTCTCTCTCTCCCTCTCTCCCTGTCGCTCTCTCTCTCTCCCTGTCCATCACGCTCTCCCTGTCCCTCTCCCTCTCTCTCTCTGTCCCTCTCTCTCTCTCTCTCTCCCTGTCCTCACTCTCTCTCCCTGTCCCCCACGCTCTCACTGTCCCCTCTCCCTCTCTCTCTCTCTCTGTCCCTCTCTCGCACCCTGTCCCTCTCTCTCCCTCTGTCACTCTCTCTCTCTCTCTCTCTCTCTCTCTCTGTCCCTCTCTCTCTCTCTCTCTGTCCCTCTCTCTCTCTTCCTCTCTCCCTGTCCCTCTCTCTCTCCCTGTCCCTCTCTCTCTCTCTCTCCCTGTCCCTCTCTCTCTCTCTCTCCCC
Source organism: Chiloscyllium punctatum (assembly GCF_047496795.1). Taxonomy (NCBI): domain Eukaryota; kingdom Metazoa; phylum Chordata; class Chondrichthyes; order Orectolobiformes; family Hemiscylliidae; genus Chiloscyllium; species Chiloscyllium punctatum. Next base: position 38,151 of record NW_027310818.1, on the reverse strand, counting down.
CCTGTCCGCCCCCTCTCTCTCTCCCCTTGTCCCTCTCTCTCTCCCCCCTGTCCCTCTCTCTCTCCCCCCGTCCCTCTCTCTCTCCCTGTCCCTCTCTCTCTCTATCTCCCTGTCCCTCTCTCTCTCTGTGTGTCCCTGTCCCTCTCTCTCTCTGTTTCACTGTCCCCCTCTCTCTCTCACTGTCCCTCTCTCTCTCTCCCTGTTTTTCTGTCTCTCTCTCTCTCCGTCCCTCTCTCTCTCTCTCCCTGTCCCTCTCTCTCTCACTCCCCCTGTCCCTCTCTCTCTCCCTGTCCCTCTCTCTTTCTCTCTCTCCCTGTCCCACTCTCTCTCTCTCTCCCCCTGTCCCCCTCTCTCTCTCTCTCCCCCTTTCCCTCTCTCTCTCTCCTCCTGTCCCTCCCTCTCTCTATCTCTCTCTCTCCCTGTCCCTCACTCTCTCCCGGTCCCTCACTCTCTCCCTGTCCCTCCCTCTCTCTCCCTCTCTCTCTCTCCCTGTCCCCTCCCTCTCTCTCCCCTCACTCCCTGTCCCTCCCTCTCTCTCCCTCTCTCCCTGTCCCTCTCTCTCTCTCCCTCTCTCCCTCTCTCTCTCTCCCTCTCTCTCTCTCCCTGTCCCTCTCTCTCTCTCCCTGTCCCTCTCTCTCTCCCCTGACCCCCCCTCTCTCTCTCTCTCCCTCTCCCCCTCTCTCTCACTCTCCCCCTGTCCCCCTCTTTCTCTCTCTCCCCCCCGTCCCTCTCTCTCTCTCTCTCCCCCCCGTCCCTCTCTATCTCCCTGTCCCTCTCTCTCTCTATCTCCCTGTCCCTCTCTCTCTCACTGTCCCTCTCTCTCCCTGTCCCTCTCTCTCTCTCCCTGTTCCTCTGTCTCTCTCTCTCTCTCTCTCGCTCCCTGTCCCTCTCTGTCCCTCTCTCTCTCTCCCCTGTCCCTCTCTCTCCCTTTCTCTCTCTCCCTGTCCCTCTCTCTCACTCTCTCTCTCTCTCCCTGTCCCTCTCTCTCCCTCTCTCTCCCTCCCTGTCCCTCTCTCTCCCTCCCTGTCCCTCCCTGTCCCTCTCTCTCCCACTCTCTCTCTCTCCCTGTCCCTCTCTCTCTCACCCCCTGTCCCTCTCTCTCCCCCTGTCCCTCTCTCTCTCTCCCTGTCCCTATCACTCTTCCTGTCCCTCACTCTCTCCCTGTCCCTCTCTCTCTCCATGTCTCTCCCTGTCCTCTCTCTCCATGACTTTCCCTCTCTCTCTCTCCCTGTCCCTCCCTCTCTCCCTGTCCCCCTCTCTCTCCCTGTCCCTCTCTCTCCCTGTCCCTCTCTCTCTCCCTGTCCCTCTCTCTCTCTCTCCCTGTCCCTCACGCTCTCCCTGTCCCTCACGCTCTCCCTGTCCCTCTCCCTCCCTCTCTTGTCTCTCTCTCTCTATCCTCTCTCGCACCCTGTCCCTCTCTCTCTTCTCTGTCCCTGTCCCTCCCTCTCTCTCTCCCTGTCCCTCACGCTATCCCTGTCCCTCTCTCTCTCTCCCTGTTCCTCTGTCTCTCTCTCTCTCCGTCCCTCTCTCTCTCTCTCCTTGTCCCTCTCTCTCTCTCCCTGTGCCTCTCTCTCTCTCTCTGTCCCTCTCTCGCACCCTCTCTCTCTCTCCCTGTCCCTCTCTCTCTCTCCCTGTCCCTCACGCTCCTCTCTCCCTGTCCCTTTCTCTCTCTCCCTGTCCCTTTCTCTCTCTCCCTGTCCCTGTCCCCTCTCTCGCTCTCTCTCCCTGTCCCTCTCCCTTCTGTCCATCTCTCTCTCTCCCTCTCTCCCTGTCCCTCTCTCTCTCTCCCTGTCCTCACGCTCTCCCTGTCCCCTCTCCCTCTCTCTCTCTGTCCCTCTCTCTCTCTCTCTCCCTGTCCCTCTCTCTCTCTCCCTGTCCCCCACGCTCTCCCTGTCCCTCTCCCTCTCTCTCTCTCTCTGTCCCTCTCTCGCACCCTGTCCCTCTCTCTCCCTCTGTCACTCTCTCTCTCTCTCTGTCCCTCTCTCTCTCTCCCTGTCCCTCTCTCTCTCCCCTGTTCCCCACCTCTCTCTCTCTCCTCCTGTCCCCCCCTCTCTCTCTCTCCCCCTGTCCCCTCTTTCTCTCTCTCCCCTCCGTCCCTCTCTCTCTCTCTCCCGCCCCCCCGTCCCTCTCTATCACCCTGTCCCTCTCTCTCTCTATCTCCCTGTCCTTCTCTCTCTCACTGTCCCTCTCTCTCCCTGTCCCTCTCTCTCTCTCCCTATTCCTCTCTCTCTCTCTCTCTCTCTCTCTCTCTCCCTGTGCCTCTCTCTCTCTCTCTCTCCCTGTCCCCCTCTCTCTCTCTCGCTCTCTGTCCCTCTCTCTCCCTCTATCTCTCTCCCTGTCCCTCTCTCTCCCTCTCTCTCCCTCCCTGTCCCTCTCTCTCCCTCCCTGTCCCTCCCTGTCCCTCTCTCTCCCTCCCTGTCCCTCCCTGTCCCTCTCTCTCTCTCACCCTGTCCCTCTCTCTCTCTCCCTGTCCCTATCACTCTTCCTGTCCCTCACTCTCTCCCTGTCCCTCTCTCTCCTCCATGTCTCTCCCTCTCTCTCTCTCCATGACTTTCCCTCTCTCTCTCTCCCAGTCCCTCCCTCTCTCTCTCCCTGTCCCTCCCTCTCTCCCTGTCCCTCTCACTCTCCCTGTCCCTCTCTCTCTCCCCTGTCCCTCTCTCTCTCTCTCCCTGTCCCTCTCTCTCTCCCTGTCCCTCTCTCTCTCTCTCCCTGCCCCTCACGCTCTCCCTGTCCCTCACGCTCTCCCTGTCCCTCTCCCTCCTTCTCTGTCTCTCTCTCTCTGTCCCTCTCTCGCACCCTGTCCCTCTCTCTCACTCTGTCCCTGTCACTCTCTCACTATCTCCCTGTCCCTCTCTCTCTCTCTCAGTCCCTCTCTCTCTCTCTGTCCCTGTCCCTCTCTCTCTCTCCCTGTCCCTCACGCTCTCCCTGTCCCCTCTCTCTCTCTCCCTGTTCCTCTGTCTCTCTCTCTCTCCGTCCCTCGCTCTCTCTCTCCCTGTCCCTCACTCTCTCTCCTGTGCCTCTCTCTCTCTCTCTGTCCCTCTCTCGCACCCTCTCTCTCTCTCCCTGTCCCTCTCTCTCTCTCCCTGTCCCTCACGCTCTCTCTCCCTGTCCCTTTCTCTCTCTCCCTGTCCCTTTCTCTCTCTCCCTGTCCCTGTCCCTCTCTCGCTCTCTCTCCCTGTCCCTCTCCCTCTGTCCATCTCTCTCTCTCCCTCTCTCCCTGTCGCTCTCCTCTCTCTCCCTGTCCCTCACGCTCCCTGTCCCTCTCCCTCTCTCTCCTTGTCCCTCTCTCTCTCTCTCTCCTGTCCCTCTCTCTCTCTCCCTGTCCCCCACGCTCTCACTGTCCCTCTCCCTCTCTCTCTCTCTCTGTCCCTCTCTCGCACCCTGTCCCTCTCTCTCCATCTGTCACTCTCTCTCTCTCTCTCTCTCTGTCCCTCTCTCTCTCTCTCTGTCCCTCTCTCTCTCTTCCTCTCTCCCTGTCCCTCTCTCTCCCCTGTCCCTCTCTCTCTCTCTCTCCCTGTCCCTCTCTCTCTCTCTCTCCCCCTGTCCCCCCCTCTCTCTCTCTCTCCCCTGTCCCTCTCTCTCTCCCCCCTGTCCCTCTCTCTCTCCCCCCGTCCCTCTCTCTCTCCCTGTCCCTCTCTCTCTATCTCCCTGTCCCTCTCTCTCTGTGTCTCCCTGTCCCTCTCTCTCTCTGTTTCACTTCCCCCTCTCTCTCTCACTGTCCCTCTCTCTCTCTCCCTGTTCCTCTGTCTCTCTCTCTCCCGTCCCTCTCTCTCTCTCTCCCTGTCCCTCTCTCTCTCTCTCCCCCTGTCCCTCTCTCTCTCCCTGTCCCTCATCTCTTTCTCTCTCTCCCTGTCCCTCTCTCTCTCTCTCCCCCTGTCCCCCTCTCTCTCTCTCTCCCCCTGTCCCTCTCTCTCTCTCTCCCTGTCCCTCCCTCTCTATCTCTCTCTCTCTCCCTGTCCCTCTCTCTCCCTGTCCCTCTCTCTATCCACTGTCCCTCTCTCTCTCCTGTCCCTCACTCTCTCCCGGTCCCTCACACTCTCCCTGTCCCTCTCCCTCTCTCCCTGTCCCTCTCCCTCTCTCTCTCTCTCTGTCCCTCTCTCTCTCTGTCCCACTCTCTATCTCTCTGCCCCTCTCTCGCACCCTCTCTCTCTCTCTGTCTCTCTCTCTCTCTCCCTGTCCCACTCTCTCTATCCTGTCCCTCTCTCTCTTGCTCCCTGTCCCTCTCTCTCTCTCCCTGTCCCTCTCTCTCTCTCTGTCCCTCTCTCCCTCTCCCTGTCCCTCTCTCTCTCCCCCTGTCCCTCTCTCTCTCTCTCTCCCCCTGTCCCTCTCTCTCTCTCTCCCTGTCCCTCTCTCTCTCTCTCCCCCTTTCCATCTCTCACTCTCTCTCTCTCTCCTGTCTCTCTCTCCATCTCTCTCCCTGTCCCTCTCTCTCTCTCTCTCTCCCTGTCCCTCTCTCTCTCTCCTCCCTCTCTCTCTGTCCCTCTCTCTCTCTCTGTCCCTCTCTCTCTCTCTCTCTCTCTGTCCCTCTCTCTCTCTCCCTGTCCCTCTCTCTCTCTCTCCCCCTGTCCCTCTCTCTCTCCTGTCCCTCTCTCTTTCTCTCTCTCCCTGTCCCTCTCTCTCTCTCTCCCCCTGTCCCCCTCTCTCTCTCTCTCCCCCTTTCCCCCTCTCTCTCTCTTCCTGTCCCTCCCTCTCTATCTCTCTCTCTCTCCCTGTCCCTCTCTCTCCTGTCCCTCTCTCTATCACTGTCCCTCTCTCTCTTCCTGTCCCTCACTCCTCTCCCGGTCCCTCACTCTCTCCCTGTCCCTCCCTCTCTCTCCCTCTCTCTCTCTCCCTGTCCCTCCCTCTCTCTCCCTCTCTCCCTGTCCCTCTCTCTCTCCCTCTCTCCCTCTCTCTCCCTCTCTCTCTCTCCCTGTCCCTCTCTCTCTCTCCCTGTCCCTCTCTCTCTCCCCCTGACCCCCCCCCTCTCTCTCTCCCCCTGTCCCCCCCCCTCTCTCTCTCTCCCCCTGTCCCCCTCTATTTCTCTCTCTCCCCCCCGTCCCTCTCTCTCTCTCTCTCTCCCCCCCGTCCCTCTCTATCTCCCTGTCCCTCTCTCTCTCTATCTCCCTGTCCCCTCTCTCTCTCACTGTCCCTCTCTCTCCCTGTCCCTCTCTCTCTCTCCCTGTTCCTCTGTCTCTCTCTCTCTCTCTCTCTCCCTGCCTCTCTCTCTCTCTCTCTTCCCTGCCCCCTCTCTCTCTCTCTCGCTCCCTGTCCCTCTCTGTCCCTCTCTCTCTCTCCCTGTCCCTCTCTCTCCCTCTCTCTCTCTCGCTGTCCCTCTCTCTCACTCTCTCTCTCTCCCTCTCTCTCTCTCGCTGTCCCTCTCTCTCCCTCCCTGTCCTCTCTCTCCCTCCCTGTCCCCCCCTGTCCCTCTCTCTCCCACTCTCTCTCTCTCCCTGTCCCTCTCTCTCTCTCTCACCCCCTGTCCCTCTCTCTCCCCCTGTCCCTCTCTCTCTCCTCCCTGTCCCTATCACTCTTCCTGTCCCTGACTCTCTCCCTGTCCCTCTCTCTCTCCATGTCTCTCCCTCTCTCTCTCTCCATGACTTTCCCTCTCTCTCTCTCCCTGTCCCTCCCTCTCTCCCTGTCCCCCTCACTCTCCCTGTCCCTCTCTCTCTCCTGTCCCTCTCTCTCTCTCTCTCCCTTTCCCTCACGCTCTCCCTGTCCCTCTCCCTCCCTCTCTGTCTCTCTCTCTCTGTCCCTCTCTCGCACCCCTGTCCCTCTCTCTCTCTCTGTCCCCTGTCCCTCCTCTCTCTCTCCTTGTCCCTCTCTCTCTCTCTCCTCAGTCCCTCTCTCTCTCTCTGTCCCTGTCCCTCTCTCTCTCTCCCTGTCCCTCACGCTCTCCCTGTCCCTCTCTCTCTCTCCCTGTTCCTTCTGTCTCTCTCTCTCTCCGTCCCTCTCTCTCTCTCTCCTTGTCCCTCTCTCTCTCTCCCTGTGCCTCTCTCTCTCTCTCCTGTCCCTCTCTCGCACCCTCTCTCTCTCTCCCTGTCCCTCTCTCTCTCTCCTGTCCCTCACGCTCTCTCTCCCTGTCCCCTTTCTCTCTCTCCTGTCCCTTTCTCTCTCTCCCTGTCTCTTTCTCTCTCTCCCTGTCCCTGTCCCTCTCTCGCTCTCTCTCCCTGTCCCTCTCCCTCTGTCCATCTCTCTCTCTCCCTCTCTCCCTGTCCCTCTCTCTCTCTCCCTGTCCCTCACGCTCTCCCTGTCCCTCTCCCTCTCTCTCTCTGTCCCTCTCTCTCTCTCTCCCCTGTCCCTCTCTCTCTCTCCCTGTCCCCCACGCTCTCCCTGTCCCTCTCCCTCTCTCTCTCTCTCTGTCCCTCTCCTCGCACCCTGTCCCTCTCTCTCCCTCTGTCACTCTCTCTCTCTCTCTGTCCCTCTCTCTCTCTCCCTGTCCATCTCTCTCTCCCCCTGTCCCGCCCTCTCTCCTCTCTCCTCCTGTCCCCCCTCTCTCTCTCTCCCCCTGTCCCCCTCTTTCTCTCTCTCCCCTCCGTCCCCCTCTCTCTCTCTCCCGCCCCCCCGTCCCTCTCTATCACCCTGTCCCCTCTCTCTCTCTATCTCCCTGTCCCTCTCTCTCTCACTGTCCCTCTCTCTCCCTGTCCCTATCTCACTCTCTCCCTGTTCCTCTCTCTCTCTCTCTCTCTCCTCTCTCTCTCCCTGTGCCTCTCTCTCTCTCTCTCTCTCCCTGTCCCCCTCTCCTCTCTCTCGCTCCCTGTCCCTCTCTCTCCCTCTCTCTCTCTCCCTGTCCCTCTCTCTCCCTCTGTCTCTCTCCCTGTCCCTCTCTCTCACTCTCTCTCTCTCCCTGTCCCTCTCTCTCCCTCTCTCTCCCTCCCTGTCCCTCTCTCTCCCTCCCTGTCCCTCCCTGTCCCTCTCTCTCCCTCCCTGTCCCTCCCTGTCCCTCTCTCTCTCTCACCCTGTCCCTCTCTCTCTCTCTCGCTGTCCCTCACGCTCTACCTGTTACTCTCTCTCACTCACCCCCTGTCCACTCTCTCCCCTGTCCCTCTCTCTCTCTCCCTGTCCCTATCACTCTTCCTGTCCCTCACTCTCTCCCTGTCCCTCTCTCTCATCCATGTCTCTCCCTCTCTCTCTCTCCATGACTTTCCCTCTCTCTCTCTCTCCAGTCCCTCCCTCTCTCTCTCCCTGTCCCTCCCTCTCTCCCTGTCCCTCTCACTCTCCCTGTCCCTCTCTCTCTCCCTGTCCCTCTCACTCTCTCTCTCCCTGTCCCTCTCTCTCTCCCTGTCCCCTCTCTCTCTCTCTCCCTGTTCATCACGCTCTCCCTGTCCCTCACGCTCTCCCTGTCCCTCTCCCTCCCTCTCTGTCTCTCTCTCTCTGTCCCTCTCTCGCACCCTGTCCCTCTCTCTCACTCTGTCCCTGTCCCTCTCTCACGCTCTCCCAGTCCCTCTCTCTCTCTCTCAGTCCCTCACTCTCTCTCTCTCCCTGTCCCTCACGCCTCTCCCTGTCCCTCTCTCTCTCCCTGTTCCTCTGTCTCTCTCTCTCTCCGTCCCTCTCTCTCTCTCTCCCTGTCCCTCACTCTCTCTCCCTGTGCCTCTCTCTCTCTCTGTCCCTCTCTCGCACCCTCTCTCTCTCTCTCCCTGTCCCTCTCTCTCTCTCCCTGTCCCTCACGCTCTCTCTCCCTGTCCCTTTCTCTCTCTCCCTGTCCCTTTCTCTCTCTCCCTTCCCTTTCTCTCTCTCCCTGTCCCTGTCCCTCTCTCGCTCTCTCTCCCTGTCCCTCTCCCTCTGTCCATCTCTCTCTCTCCCCTCTCTCCCTGTCGCTCTCTCCCTCTCCCTGTCCCTCACGCTCCCTGTCCCTCTCCCTCTCTCTCCTTGTCCCTCTCTCTCTCTCTCTCCCTGTCCCTCTCTCTCTCTCCCTGTCCCCCACGCTCTCCCTGTCCCTCTCCCTCTCTCTCTCTCTCTGTCCCTCTCTCGCACCCTGTCCCTCTCTCTCCCTCTGTCACTCTCTCTCCTCTCTCTCGCTCTCTCTGTCCCTCTCTCTCTCTCTCTGTCCCCTCTCTCTCTCTTCCTCTCTCCCTCTCCCTCTCTCTCCCCCTGTCCCTTTCTCTCTCTCTCTCCCTGTCCCTCTCTCTCTCTCTCCCCCTGTCCCCCCTCGCTCTCTCTCTCCCTGTCCCTCTCTCTCTCCCCCCTGTCCCTCTCTCTCTCCCCCCGTCCCTCTCTCTCTCCTTGTCCCTCTCTCTCTCTATCTCCCTGTCCCTCTCTCTCTGTGTCTCCCTGTCCCTCTCTCTCTCTGTTTCACTGTCCCCTCTCTCTCTGTTTCACTGTCCCCTCTCTCTCTCACTGTCCCTCTCTCTCTCTCCCTGTTCCTCTGTCTCTCTCTCTCTCCGTCCCTCTCTCTCTCTCTCCCTGTCCCTCTCTCTCCCTCTCCCCCTGTCCCTCTCTCTCTCCCTGTCCCTCTCTCTTCCTCTCTCTCCCTGTCCCCCCTCTCTCTCTCTCCCCCTGTCCCCCCCTCTCTCTCTCCCCCTGTCCCTCTCTCTCTCTCTCCCTGTCCCTCCCTCTCTATCTCTCTCTCTCTCCCTGTCCCTCTCTCTCCCTGTCCCTCTCTCTATCACTGTCCCTCTCTCTCTTCCTGTCCCTCACTCTCTCCCGGTCCCTCACACTCTCCCTGTCCCTCTCCCTCTCTCCCTGTCCCTCTCCCTCTCTCTCTCTCTCTGTCCCTCTCTCTCTCTGTCCCACTCTCTATCTCTCTGCCCCTCTCTCGCACCCTCTCTCTCTCTCTGTCTCTCTCTCTCTCTCTCTCTCCCCCTGTCCCTCTCTCTCTCTCTCCCTGTCCCTCTCTCTCTCTCTCTCCCCCTTTCCATCTCTCACTCTCTCTGTCCCTCCCTCCCTCTCTGTCCTCTCTCCCTCTCCCTGTCCTCTCTCTCTCCCCCTGTCCCTCTCTCTCCCCCTGTCCCTCTCTCTCTCTCTCCCTGTCCCTCTCTCTCTCTCTCTCCCCCTTTCCATCTCTCACTCTCTCTCTCTCCCTGTCTCTCTCTCCATCTCTCTCCCTGTCCCTCTCTCTCTCTCTCTCTCTCCCTGTCCCTCTCTCTCTCGCCCTCCCTCTCTCTCTGTCCCTCTCTCTCTCTCTCTGTCCCTCTCTCTCTCTCTCTCTCTCTCTCTCACTCTCTCTCTGTCCTTCTCTCTCTCTCTCTGTCCCTCTCTCTCTCTCCCTGTCCCTCTCTCTCTCCCTGTCCCTCTCTCTCTCTCTCCGTCCCTCTCTCTCTCTCCCTGTCCCTCTCTCTCTCACCCTCACTCCCTGTCCCTCTCTCTCTCCCTGTCCCTCTCTCTCTCTCCCTGTCCCTATCACTCGTCCTGTGCCTCTCTCTCTCCATGTCTCTCCCCTCTCTCTCTCTCCATGTCTCTCTCCTCTCTCTCCCTCCCTGTCCTCCCTCTCTTTCCCTGTCCCTCTCTCTCTCTCTCTCTCCCAGTCCCTCTCTCTCTCTCCTCTGTCCCTCTCTCTCTCTCTCCCTGTCCCTCTCTCTCTCTCCCTGTCCCTCTCTCTCTCTCCCTGTCCCTCACGCTCTCCCTGTCCCTCTCCCTCCCTCTCTCCCTGTCCCTCTCTCTCCCTGTCCCTCTCCTCGCACCCTGTAACTCTCTCTCTCTCTGTCCCTGTCCCTCTCTCTCTCTCTCAGTCCCTCTCTCTCTCTCTTTCCCTGTCCATCTCTCTCTCTCCCTGTCCCTCTCCCTCTCTCTCTGTCCCTCTCTCTCTCTGTCCCTCTCTCTCTCTCTCTGTCCCTCTCTCTCTCTCCCTGTCCCTCTCTCTGTCTCTCCCTGTCACTCTCTCTGTCCCTCTCTCTCTCTCCCTGTCCCTCTCTCTCCCCCTCTCTCTCTCTCTCTCTCCCTCTCTCTCTCTCCCTCTCCCTGTCCCTCTCTCTCTCTCTCTCTCTCTCTCCCTGTCCCTCTCTCTCTCTCCCTGTCCCTCTCTCTCTCTCTCCCTGTCCCTCTCTCTCTCTCTCCCTGTCCCTCTCTCTCTCTCCCTGTCCCTCTCTCTCTCTCCCTGTCCCTCACGCTCTCCCTGTCCCTCACGCTCTCCCTGTCCCTCTCCCTCTCTCTCTCCCTGTCCCTCACACTCTCCCTGTCCCTCTCCCTCTCTCCCTGTCCCTCTCCCTCTCTCTCTGTCCCTCTCTCTCTCTCTCTGCCCCTCTCTCGCACCCTCTCTCTCTCTCTCTGTCTCTCTCTCTCTCTCCCTCTCTCCCTCTGTCCCTCTCTCTCTCTCCCTGTCCCACTCTCTCTATACTGTCCCTCTCTCTCTTGCTCCCTGTCCCTCTCTCTCTCTCCCTGTCCCTCTCTCCATCTCTCTCCCTGTCCCTGTCTCTCTCTCTCTCTCCCTTTCCCTCTCTCTCTCTCTCTGTCCCTCCCTCCCTCTCTGTCCCTCTCTCCCTCTCCCTGTCCCTCTCTCTCTCCCCCTGTCCCTCTCTCTCTCTCTCCCCCTGTCCCTCTCTCTCTCACTCTCCCTGTCCCTCTCTCTCTCTCTCTCCCCCTTTCCATCTCTCTCTCTCTCTCTCTCCCTGTCTCTCTCTCCATCTCTCTCCCTGTCCCTCTCTCTCTCTTTCTTTCTCCCTGTCCCTCTCTCTCTCTCCGTCCCTCTCTCTCTGTCCCTCTCTCTCTCTCCCTGTCCCTCTCTCTCTCTCTCTCCGTC
>NW_027310818.1:0-22500 GCF_047496795.1 Chiloscyllium punctatum | reverse complement strand
CTCCCTGTCCCTCTCCCTCTCTCTCTGTCCCTCTCTCTCTCTCTGTCCCTGTCCCTCTCTCTCTCTCTCTCAGTCCCTCTCTCTGTCTCTCCCTGTCCCTCTCTCTGTCTCTCCCTGTCCCTCTCTCTGTCTCTCCCTCTCTCTCTCTCTGTACCTCTCTCTCTCTCCCTGTCCCTCTCTCTCTCTCCCTGTCCCTCACGCTCTCCCTGTCCCTCTCCCTCCCTCTCTCTCTGTCCCTCTCTCTCTCTCCCTGTCCCTCTCTCTCTCTCCCTGTCCCTCACGCTCTCCCTGTCCCTCTCCCTCCCTCTCTCTCTGTCCCTCTCTCTCTGTCCCTCTCTCGCACCCTGTCCCTCTCTCTCTCTGTCCCTGTCCCTCTCTCTCTCTCTCAGTCCCTCTCTCTCTCTCTCTCTTTCCCTGTCCCTCTCTCTCTCTCTGTCCCTCTCTCTCTCTCTCTGTCCCTCTCTCTCTCTTCCTGTCCCTCTCTCTGTCTCTCCCTGTCCCTCTCTCTGTCTCTCTCTCTCTCTCTCTCTGTCCCTCTCTCTCTCTCCCTGTCCCTCACGCTCCCTCTGTCCCCCTCTCTCTCTCTCTCTCTCCCTGTCCCTTTCTCTCTCTCTCTCTCCCTGACCCTCTCTCGCTCTCTCTCCCGGTCCCTCTCTCGCCCTCTGTCCCTCTCTCTCTCTCTCTGTCCATCTCTCTCTCTCCCTCTCTCCCTGTCCCTCTCTCTCTCTCCCTGTCCCTCACGCTCTCCCTGTCCCTCTCCCTCTCTGTCCCTCTCTCTCCCTGTCCCTCTCTCTCTCTCCCTGTCCCTCACGCTCTCCCTGTCCCTCTCCCTCTCTCTCTCTCTCTGTCCCTCTCTCGCACCCTGTCCCTCTCTCTCTCTCTGTTCCCCTCTCTCTCTGTCTCTCTCTGTCCCTCTCTCTCTCTGTCCCTCTCTCTCTCTGTCCCTCTCTCTCTCTCTGTCCCTCTCTCTCTCTCCCTGTCCCTCACGCTCTCTCTCTCTGTCCCTCACGCTCTCTCTCTCTGTCCCTCACGCTCTCTCTCTCTGTCCCTCTCCCTCTCCCTCTCTCTGTCCCTCTCTCTCCCTCTCTCTCTGTCCCTCTCTCTCTCTCTCTCTGTCCCTCTCTCTCTCTCTGTCCCTCTCTCGCACCGTGTCCCTCTCTCTCTCTCTCTCCCTCTCCCTTTCCCGCTCTCTCTCTCTCCCTCTCCCTGTCCCTCTCTCTCTCTCTCCCTCTCCCTGTCCCCCTCTCTCTCTCTCTCCCTGTCCCTCTCTCTCTCTCTCTCTCTCCCTGTCCCCCCCTCTCTCTCTCTCTCTCGCTCCCTGTCCCTCTCTCTCTCTCTCCTGTCCCTCTCTCTCCCTCTCTCTCTCTCCCTGTCCCTCTCTCTCACTCTCTCTCTCTCCCTGTCCCTCTCTCTCCCCCTCTCTCTCTCCCTGTCCCTCTCTCTCACTCTCTCTCCCTCCCTGTCCCTCTCTCTCCCTCTCACTCCCTCCCTGTCCCTCACGCTCTACCTGTCCCTCTCTCTCTCCCCCTGTCCCTCTCTCTCTCTCTACCTGTCCCTCTCTCTCTCCCCCTGTCCCTCTCTCTCTTTCTGTCCCTCTCTCTCTCTCTCTCTCCCTGTCCCTCTCTCTCTCTCCCTGTCCCTCTCTCTCTCCCTGTCCCTCTCTCTCCCTCTCCCTGTCCCTCTCTCTCTCTCCCTGCCCCTATCACTCTTCCTATCGCTCTCTCTCTCTCCATGACTCTCCCTCTCTCTCTCTCCCTGTCCCTCCCTCTCTCTCCCTGTCCCTCTCTCTCTCTATCCCTGTCCCTCTCTCTCTCTCCCTGTCCCTCACGCTCTCCCTGTCCCTCTCCCTCCCTCTCTGTCCCTCTCTCTCTCTCTCTGTCCCTCTCTCGCACCCTGTCCCTCTCTCTCTCTCTGTCCCTGTCCCTCTCTCTCTATCTCCCTGTCCCTCTCTCTCTATCTCAGTCCCTCTCTCTCTCTGTCCCTGTCCCTCTCTCTCTCCCTGTCCCTCACGCTCTCCCTGTCCCTAACGCTCTCTCTCTCTCTGTCCCTCTCTCTCTCTCTCTGTCCCTCTCTCTCTCTGTCCCTCTCTCTCCCTCTGTCCCTCTCTCGCACCCTCTCTCTCTCTCTGCCCCTCTCTCTCTCTCTCTGTCTCTCTCTCTCTCTCTCTCTGTCCCTCTCTCGCACCCCCTCTCTCTCTCTCTCTCTGTTCCATCTCTGTCTCTCCTCCTCTCTCTCTCTCTGTCCCTCTCTCGCACCCTGTCCCTCTCTCTCCCTCTGTCCCTCTCTCTGCCTGTCTGTCCCTCTCTCGCACCCTCTCTCTCTCTCTCTCTCTGTCCCCCTCTCTCTCTCTCCCTCTCTCTCTCTCTCTCTCTGTCCCCCCCTCTCTCTCTCCCTGTCCCTCACGCTCTCTCTCTCTGTCCCTCTCCCTCTCCCTCTCTCTGTCCCTCTCTCTCTCTCTGTCCCTCTCTCTCTCTCTCTGTCCCTCTCTCCCTCTCGCTGTCCCTCTCTCTCTCTTCCTCTCTCCCTGTCCCTCTCTCTCTCCCCCTGTCCCTCTCTCGCTCTCTCTCCCTGTCCCTCTCGCTCTCTCTCTCTCCCCCTGTCCCCCCTCTCTCTCTCCCCCTGTCCCCCCCTCTCTCTCTCTACCCCTGTCCCCCTCTTTCTCTCTCTCCCCCCCGTCCCTCTCTCTCTCTCTCCCCCCCCGTCCCTCTCTATCTCCCTGTCCCTCTCTCTCTCTATCTCCCTGTCCCTCTCTCTCTCACTGTCCCTCTCTCTCCCTGTCCCTCTCTCTCTCTCCCTGTTCTTCTGTCTCTCTCTCTCCCTGTCCCTCTCTCTCTCTCTCACTCTCTCCCTGTCCCTCTCTCTCTCTCTCGCTCCCTGTCCCTCTCTCTCCGTCTCTCTCTCTCCCTGTCCCTCTCTCTCCGTCTCTCTCTCTCCCTGTCCCTCTCTCTCACTCTCTCTCTCTCCCTGTCCCTCTCTCTCCCTCTCTCTCCCTCCCTGTCCCCCTCTCTCCCTCCCTGTCCCTCCCTGTCCCTCTCTCTCCCACTCTCTCTCTCCCTGTCCCTCTCTCTCTCTCACCCTGTCCCTCACGCTCTACCTGTCCCTCTCTCTCTCTCTCTCCCCCTGTCCCTCTCTCTCCCCCTGTCCCCCTCTCTCTCTCTCCCTGTCCCTATCACTCTTCCTGTCCCTCACTCTCTCCCTGTCCCTCTCTCTCTCCATGTCTCTCCCTCTCTCTCTCTCCATGACTTTCCCTCTCTCTCTCTCCCTGTCCCTCCCTCGCTCTCTCCCTGTCCCTCCCTCTCTCCCTGTCCCTCTCTCTCTCCCTGTCCCTCTCTCTCTCCCTGTCCCTCTCTCTCTCTCTCCCTGTCCCTCTCTCTCTCCCTGTCCCTCTCTCTCTCTCTCCCTGTCCCTCACGCTCTCCCTGTCCCTCACGCTCTCCCTGTCCCTCTCCCTCCCTCTCTGTCTCTCTCTCTCTGTCCCTCTCTCGCACCCTGTACCTCTCTCTCTCTCTGTCCCTGTCCCTCTCTCTCTCTCTCCCTGTCCCTCTCACTCTCTCTCTCAGTCCCTCTCTCTCTCTGTCCCTGTCCCTTTCTCTCTCTCCCTGTCCCTCACGCTCTCCCTGTCCCTCTCTCTCTCTCCCTGTTCCTCTGTCTCTCTCTCTCTCCGTCCCTCTCTCTCTCTCTCCCTGTCCCTCTCTCTCTCTCCCTGTGCCTCTCTCTCTCTCTCTGTCCCTCTCTCGCACCCTCTCTCTCTCTCCCTGTCCCTCTCTCTCTCTCCCTGTCCCTCCCGCTCTCTCTCCCTGTCCCTTTCTCTCTCTCCCTGTCCCTCACGCTCTCCCTGTCCCTCACGCTCTCCCTGTCCCTCTCCCTCCCTCTCTGTCTCTCTCTCTCTGTCCCTCTCTCGCACCCTGTCCCTCTCTCTCTCTCTGTCCCTGTCCCTCTCTCTCTCTCTTTCCCTGTCCCTCTCTCTCTCTCCCTGTCCCTCTCCCTCTCTCTCTGTCCCTCTCTCTCTCTCTGTCCCTCTCTCTCTCTCTGTCCCTCTCTCTCTCTCCCTGTCCCTCTCTCTGTCTCTCCCTGTCCCTCTCTCTGTCTCTCCCTCTCTCTCTCTCTGTCCCTCTCTCTCTCTCCCTGTCCCTCTCTCTCTCTCCCTGTCCCTCTCTCTCTCTCCCTGTCCCTCACGCTCTCCCTGTCCCTCTCCCTCCCTCTCTCTCTGTCCCTCTCTCTCTCTGTACCTCTCTCGCACCCTGTCCCTCTCTCTCTCTCTGTCCCTGTCCCTCTCTCTCTCTCTCTCCCTGTTCCTCTCCCTCTCTCTCTGTCCCTCTCTCTCTCTCTCTGTCCCTGTCCCTCTCTCTCTCTCTCTCAGTCCCTCTCTATGTCTCTCCCTGTCCCTCTCTCTGTCTCTCCCTGTCCCTCTCTCTGTCTCTCCCTCTCTCTCTCTCTGTACCTCTCTCTCTCTCCCTGTCCCTCTCTCTCTCTCCCTGTCCCTCACGCTCTCCCTGTCCCTGTCCCTCCCTCTCTCTCTGTCCCTCTCTCTCTCTCCCTGTCCCTCTCTCTCTCTCCCTGTCCCTCACGCTCTCCCTGTCCCTCTCCCTCCCTCTCTCTCTGTCCCTCTCTCTCTGTCCCTCTCTCGCACCCTGTCCCTCTCTCTCTCTGTCCCTGTCCCTCTCTCTCTCTCTCAGTCCCTCTCTCTCTCTCTCTCTTTCCCTGTCCCTCTCTCTCTCTCTGTCCCTCTCTCTCTCTCTCTGTCCCTCTCTCTCTCTTCCTGTCCCTCTCTCTGTCTCTCCCTGTCCCTCTCTCTGTCTCTCTCTCTCTCTCTCTCTGTCCCTCTCTCTCTCTCCCTGTCCCTCTCGCTCCCTCTGTCCCCCTCTCTCTCTCTCTCTCTCCCTGTCCCTTTCTCTCTCTCTCTCTCCCTGACCCTCTCTCGCTCTCTCTCCCGGTCCCTCTCTCGCCCTCTGTCCCTCTCTCTCTCTCTCTGTCCATCTCTCTCTCTCCCTCTCTCCCTGTCCCTCTCTCTCTCTCCCTGTCCCTCACGCTCTCCCTGTCCCTCTCCCTCTCTGTCCCTCTCTCTCCCTGTCCCTCTCTCTCTCTCCCTGTCCCTCACGCTCTCCCTGTCCCTCTCCCTCTCTCTCTCTCTCTGTCCCTCTCTCGCACCCTGTCCCTCTCTCTCTCTCTGTTCCCCTCTCTCTCTGTCTCTCTCTGTCCCTCTCTCTCTCTGTCCCTCTCTCTCTCTGTCCCTCTCTCTCTCTCCCTGTCCCTCACGCTCTCTCTCTCTGTCCCTCACGCTCTCTCTCTCTGTCCCTCACGCTCTCTCTCTCTGTCCCTCTCCCTCTCCCTCTCTCTGTCCCTCTCTCTCCCTCTCTCTCTGTCCCTCTCTCTCTCTCTCTCTGTCCCTCTCTCTCTCTCTGTCCCTCTCTCGCACCGTGTCCCTCTCTCTCTCTCTCTCTCCCTCTCCCTTTCCCGCTCTCTCTCTCTCCCTCTCCCTGTCCCTCTCTCTCTCTCTCCCTCTCCCTGTCCCCCTCTCTCTCTCTCTCCCTGTCCCTCTCTCTCTCTCTCTCTCTCCCTGTCCCCCCCTCTCTCTCTCTCTCTCGCTCCCTGTCCCTCTCTCTCTCTCTCCTGTCCCTCTCTCTCCCTCTCTCTCTCTCCCTGTCCCTCTCTCTCACTCTCTCTCTCTCCCTGTCCCTCTCTCTCCCCCTCTCTCTCTCCCTGTCCCTCTCTCTCACTCTCTCTCCCTCCCTGTCCCTCTCTCTCCCTCTCACTCCCTCCCTGTCCCTCACGCTCTACCTGTCCCTCTCTCTCTCCCCCTGTCCCTCTCTCTCTCTCTACCTGTCCCTCTCTCTCTCCCCCTGTCCCTCTCTCTCTTTCTGTCCCTCTCTCTCTCTCTCTCTCCCTGTCCCTCTCTCTCTCTCCCTGTCCCTCTCTCTCTCCCTGTCCCTCTCTCTCCCTCTCCCTGTCCCTCTCTCTCTCTCCCTGCCCCTATCACTCTTCCTATCGCTCTCTCTCTCTCCATGACTCTCCCTCTCTCTCTCTCCCTGTCCCTCCCTCTCTCTCCCTGTCCCTCTCTCTCTCTATCCCTGTCCCTCTCTCTCTCTCCCTGTCCCTCACGCTCTCCCTGTCCCTCTCCCTCCCTCTCTGTCCCTCTCTCTCTCTCTCTGTCCCTCTCTCGCACCCTGTCCCTCTCTCTCTCTCTGTCCCTGTCCCTCTCTCTCTATCTCCCTGTCCCTCTCTCTCTATCTCAGTCCCTCTCTCTCTCTGTCCCTGTCCCTCTCTCTCTCCCTGTCCCTCACGCTCTCCCTGTCCCTAACGCTCTCTCTCTCTCTGTCCCTCTCTCTCTCTCTCTGTCCCTCTCTCTCTCTGTCCCTCTCTCTCCCTCTGTCCCTCTCTCGCACCCTCTCTCTCTCTCTGCCCCTCTCTCTCTCTCTCTGTCTCTCTCTCTCTCTCTCTCTCTGTCCCTCTCTCGCACCCCCTCTCTCTCTCTCTCTCTGTTCCATCTCTGTCTCTCCTCCTCTCTCTCTCTCTGTCCCTCTCTCGCACCCTGTCCCTCTCTCTCCCTCTGTCCCTCTCTCTGCCTGTCTGTCCCTCTCTCGCACCCTCTCTCTCTCTCTCTCTCTGTCCCCCTCTCTCTCTCTCCCTCTCTCTCTCTCTCTCTGTCCCCCCCTCTCTCTCTCCCTGTCCCTCACGCTCTCTCTCTCTGTCCCTCTCCCTCTCTCTGTCCCTCTCTCTCTCTCTCTGTCCCTCTCTCTCTCTCTCTGTCCCTCTCTCTCTCTCGCTGTCCCTCTCTCTCTCTTCCTCTCTCCCTGTCCCTCTCTCTCTCCCCCTGTCCCTCTCTCGCTCTCTCTCCCTGTCCCTCTCGCTCTCTCTCTCTCCCCCTGTCCCCCCCCTCTCTCTCTCCCCCTGTCCCCCCCTCTCTCTCTCTACCCCTGTCCCCCTCTTTCTCTCTCTCCCCCCCGTCCCTCTCTCTCTCTCTCCCCCCCTGTCCCTCTCTATCTCCCTGTCCCTCTCTCTCTCTATCTCCCTGTCCCTCTCTCTCTCACTGTCCCTCTCTCTCCCTGTCCCTCTCTCTCTCTCCCTGTTCTTCTGTCTCTCTCTCTCCCTGTCCCTCTCTCTCTCTCTCACTCTCTCCCTGTCCCTCTCTCTCTCTCTCGCTCCCTGTCCCTCTCTCTCCGTCTCTCTCTCTCCCTGTCCCTCTCTCTCACTCTCTCTCTCTCCCTGTCCCTCTCACTCCCTCTCTCTCCCTCCCTGTCCCCCTCTCTCCCTCCCTGTCCCTCCCTGTCCCTCTCTCTCCCACTCTCTCTCTCCCTGTCCCTCTCTCTCTCTCACCCTGTCCCTCACGCTCTACCTGTCCCTCTCTCTCTCTCTCTCCCCCTGTCCCTCTCTCTCCCCCTGTCCCCCTCTCTCTCTCTCCCTGTCCCTATCACTCTTCCTGTCCCTCACTCTCTCCCTGTCCCTCTCTCTCTCCATGTCTCTCCCTCTCTCTCTCTCCATGACTTTCCCTCTCTCTCGCTCCCTGTCCCTCCCTCGCTCTCTCCCTGTCCCTCCCTCTCTCCCTGTCCCTCTCTCTCTCCCTGTCCCTCTCTCTCTCCCTGTCCCTCTCTCTCTCTCTCCCTGTCCCTCTCTCTCTCCCTGTCCCTCTCTCTCTCTCTCCCTGTCCCTCACGCTCTCCCTGTCCCTCACGCTCTCCCTGTCCCTCTCCCTCCCTCTCTGTCTCTCTCTCTCTGTCCCTCTCTCGCACCCTGTACCTCTCTCTCTCTCTGTCCCTGTCCCTCTCTCTCTCTCTCCCTGTCCCTCTCTCTCTCTCTCTCAGTCCCTCTCTCTCTCTGTCCCTGTCCCTTTCTCTCTCTCCCTGTCCCTCACGCTCTCCCTGTCCCCTCTCTCTCTCTCCCTGTTCCTCTGTCTCTCTCTCTCTCCGTCCCTCTCTCTCTCTCTCCCTGTCCCTCTCTCTCTCTCCCTGTGCCTCTCTCTCTCTCTCTGTCCCTCTCTCGCACCCTCTCTCTCTCTCCCTGTCCCTCTCTCTCTCTCCCTGTCCCTCACGCTCTCTCTCCCTGTCCCTTTCTCTCTCTCCCTGTCCCTCACGCTCTCCCTGTCCCTCACGCTCTCCCTGTCCCTCTCCCTCCCTCTCTGTCTCTCTCTCTCTGTCCCTCTCTCCCTGTCCCTCTCTCTCTCTCCCTGTCCCTCACGCTCTCCCTGTCCCTCTCCCTCTCTCTCTCTGTCCCTCTCTCTCTCTCTCTCCCTGTCCCTATCACTCTTCCTGTCCCTCACTCTCTCCCTGTCCCTCTCTCTCTCCATGTCTCTCCCTCTCTCTCTCTCCATGACTTTCCCTCTCTCTCTCTCCCTGTCCCTCCCTCGCTCTCTCCCTGTCCCTCCCTCTCTCCCTGTCCCTCTCTCTCTCCCTGTCCCTCTCTCTCTCCCTGTCCCTCTCTCTCTCTCTCCCTGTCCCTCTCTCTCTCCCTGTCCCTCTCTCTCTCTCTCCCTGTCCCTCACGCTCTCCCTGTCCCTCTCCCTCCCTCTCTGTCTCTCTCTCTCTGTCCCTCTCTCGCACCCTGTACCTCTCTCTCTCTCTGTCCCTGTCCCTCTCTCTCTCTCTCCCTGTCCCTCTCTCTCTCTCTCTCAGTCCCTCTCTCTCTCTCTCTGTCCCTGTCCCTCTCTCTCTCTCTCCCTGTCCCTCACGCTCTCCCTGTCCCTCTCTCTCTCTCCCTGTTCCTCTGTCTCTCTCTCTCTCCGTCCCCCTCTCTCTCTCTCCCTGTCCCTCTCTCTCTCTCCCTGTGCCTCTCTCTCTCTGTCCCTCTCTCGCACCCTCTCTCTCTCTCCCTGTCCCTCTCTCTCTCTCCCTGTCCCTCACTCTCTCTCTCCCTGTCCCTTTCTCTCTCTCCCTGTCCCTTTCTCTCTCTCCCTGTCCCTGTCCCTCTCTCGCTCACTCTCCCTGTCCCTCTCCCTCTGTCCATCTCTCTCTCTCCCTCTCTCCCTGTCCCTCTCTCTCTCTCCCTGTCCCTCACGCTCTTCCTGTCCCTCTCCCTCTCTCTCTCTGTCCCTCTCTCTCTCTCTCTCCCTGTCCCTCTCTCTCTCTCCCTGTCCCCACGCTCTCCCTGTCCCTCTCCCTCTCTCTCTCTCTCTGTCCCTCTCTCGCACCCTGTTCCTCTCTCTCCCTCTGTCACTCTCTCTCTCTCTCTCTCTCTGTCCCTCTCTCTCTCTCTCTCTCTGTCCCTCTCTCTCTATTCCTTTCTCCCTGTCCCTCTCTCTCTCCCCCTGTCCCTCTCTCTCTCTCTCTCCCTGACCCTCTCTCTCTCTCCCCCTGTCCCCCCCCTCTCTCTCTCCCCTGTCCCTCTCTCTCTCCCTCCTGTCCCTCTCTCTCTCCCCCGTCCCTCTCTCTATCTCTCTGTCCCTCTCTCTCTGTGTCTCCCTGTCCCTCTCTCTCTGTGTCTACCTGTCCCTCTCTCTCTCTCTGTTTCACTGTCCCTCTCTCTCTCTCTCTCACTGTCCCTCTCTCTCTCTGCCTGTTCCTCTGTCTCTCTCTCTCTCTCCGTCCCTCTCTCTCTCTCTCCCTGTCCCTCTCTCTCTCCCTGCCCCTCTCTCTTTCTCTCTCTCCTGTCCCTCTCTCTCTCTCCCCCTGTCCCCCTCTCTCTCTCTCTCCCCCTCTCCCTCTCTCTCTCTCTCCCTGTCCCTCCCTCTCTATCTCTCTCTCTCCCTGTCCCTCTCTCTCCCTGTCCCTCTCTCTATCACTGTCCCTCTCTCTCTTCCTGTCCCTCACTCTCTCCCGGTCCCTCACTCTCTCCCTGTCCCTCCTCTCTCTCTCCCTCTCTCTCTCTCCTGTCCCTCCCTCTCTCTCCCTCTCTCACTGTCCCTCCCTCTCTCTCCCTCTCTCCCTGTCCCTCTCTCTCTCTCCTCTCTCCCTCTCTCTCCCTCTCTCTCTCTCCCTGTCCCTCTCTCTATCACTGTCCCTCTCTCTCTGACCCTCTCTGTCTGTGTCCCTCTCTCTCTGTGTCCTCGCTCTCTCTCTCTGTCACTCTCTCCGTGTCCCTCTCTCTCTCTCTGTATCTCTCTCTCTCTGTCCGTCACTCTCTGTGTCCCTCTCTCTCTGTCTCTGTCCCTCTCTGTGTCTCTCTCTCTCTCCCTCTCTCTGTCTCTGTCCCTCTCTCCGTCCCTCTCTCTCTCTCTTTCTCTCTCTCCCTCTCTGTGTCCCTCTCTCTCTCTTTCTCTCTCTCTCTCTCCCTGTCCCTCTCTCTCTCCCGATCCCACTCTCTCCTGTCCCTCTCTCTCTCTTTCTCCACCTCTCTCTCTCTCCCAGACCCTCTCTCTCTCCCTGTCCCTCTCGCTCTCTCCCTGTCCCTCACTCTCCCTGTCCCTCTCTCTCTGTGTCCAACTCTCTCTCTCCCTGTCCCACACTCTCTCTCTCTCTGTCCCTCACTCTCTCTCTGTCCCTCTCTCTCGCTCTCTCTCTCCCTGTCCTTCTCTCTCTCTCCCTGTCCCTCTCTCTCTCTCTCCCTGTCCATCTCTCTCTCTCTCTCTCTCTCCCTGTCCCTCTCTCTCTCTCTCCCTGTCCCTCTCTCTCTCTCTCTCCCTGTCCCTCTCTCTCTCTCTCCCCTGTCCGCTCTCTCTCTCTCTCCCTGTCCCTCTCTCTCTCTCCCTGTCCCTCTCTCTCTCCATCCCTGTCCCTCTCTCTCTCCATCCCTGTCCCTCTCTCTCTCTCCATGCTCTCTCTCTCTCTCCATGCCTCTCCTCTCTCTCTCTCCATGTCTCTCCCTCTCTCTCTCTCCATGTCTCTCCTGTCTCACTCTCCCTGTCCCTCTCTCTCCCCCCCTCTCTCTCTCTCTCCCTCTCTCTCTCTCCCTGTCCCTCTCTCTCTCTCTCCCTGTCCCTCTCTCTCTCTCTCCCTGACCCTCTCTCTCTCTCCCTGTCCCTCTCTCTCTCTCTCCCTGTCCCTCACGCTCTCCCTGTCCCTCACGCTCTCCTGTCCCTCTCCCTCTCTCTCTCCCTGTCCCTCAAACTCTCCCTGTCCCTCTCGCTCTCTCCCTGTCCTCTCCCTCTCTCTCTCTCTGTCCCTCTCTCTCTCTCTGTCCCTCTCTCTCTCTCTCTGCCCCTCTCTCGCACCCTCTCTCTCTCTCTCTGTCTCTCTCTCTCTCTGTCTCTCTCCCTCTGTCCCTCTCTCTCTCTCCCTGTCCCTCTCTCTCTTGCTCCCTGTCCCTCTCTCACTCTCCTCTCCATCTCTCTCCCTGTCCCTCTCTCTCTCTCTCTCTCTCCTTTCCCTCTATCTCTCTCTGTCCCTCTCTCCTCTCTGTCCCTCTCTCCCTCTCCTGTCCCTCTCTCTCTCCCCCTGTCCCTCTCTCTCTCTCCCACTGTCCCTCTCTCTCTCTCTCCCTGTCCCCCCCTCTCTCTCTCTCTCTCCCTGTCCCTCTCTCTCTCTCCGTCCCTCTATCTCTGTCTCTCTCTCTCTCTCTCTGTCCCTCTCTCTCTCTCTCTCTCTGTCCCTCTCTCTCTCTCTCTCTCTCTCTCTCCCTCCGTCTCTCTCTCTCCCTGTCCCTCTCTCTCACACTGTCCCTCTCGCTCTCCCTGTCCCTATCACTCGTCCTGTCCCTCTCTCTCTCCATGTCTCTCCCTCTCTCTCTCACCATATCTCTCCCTCTCTCTCCCTCCCTGTCCCTCCCTCTCTCTCCCTGTCCCTCTCTCTCTCTCTCCCTGTCCCTCTCTCTCTCTCTCTCTGTCCCTCTCTCTCTCTCCCTGTCCCTCTCTCTCTCTCCCTGTCCCTCTCTCTCTCTCCCTGTCCCTCACGCTCTCCCTGTCCCTCTCCCTCCCTCTCTCTCTGTCCCTCTCTCTCTCTGTCCCTCTCTCGCACCCTGTCCCTCTCTCTCTGTCCCTGTCCCTCTCTCTCTCTCTCAGTCCCTCTCTCTCTCTCTCTTTACCTGTCCCTCTCTCTCTCTCCCTGTCCCTCTCCCTCTCTCTCTGTCCCTGTCTCTCTCTCTCTGTCCCTCTCTCTCTCTCTCTGTCCCTCTCTCTATCTCCCTGTCCCTCTTTCTGTCTCTCCCTGTCCCTCTCTCTGTCTCTCCCTCTCTCTCTCTCTCTGTCCCTCTCTCTCTCTCCCTGTCCCTCTCTCTCTCTCCCTGTCCCTCACGCTCTCCCTGTCCCTCTCCCTCCCTCTCTCTCTGTCCCTCTCTCTCTCTGTCCCTCTCTCGCACCCTGTCCGTCTCACTCTCTCTGTCCCTGTCCCTCTCTCTCTCTCTCAGTCCCTCTCTCACTCTCTCTCTCCCCCTGTCCCTCTCTCTCCCCCTGTCCCTCTCTCTCTATCCCTGTCCCTATCACTCTTCCTGTCCCTCACTCTCTCCCTGTCCCTCTCTCTCTCCATGTCTCTCCCTCTCTCTCTCTCCATGACTTTCCCTCTCTCTCTCTCCCTGTCCCTCCCTCTCTCTCTCCCTGTCCCTCTCTCTCTCTCTCCCTGTCCCTCTCTCTCTCCCTGTCCCTCTCTCTCTCCCTGTCCCTCTCTCTCTCTCCCTGTCCCTCTCTCTCTCCCTGTCCCTCTCTCTCTCTCTCCCTGTCCCTCACGCTCTCCCTGTCCCTCACGCTCTCCCTGTCCCTCTCTCTCTCTCTCTCTCCCTGTCCCTCTCTCTCTCTCTCTCAGTCCCTCTCTCTCTCTCTGTCCCTGTCCCTCTCTCTCTCTCCCTGTCCCTCACGCTCTCCCTGTCCCTCTCTCTCTCTCTCTGTCCCTCTCTCTCTCTCTCTCCCCCTGTCCCCCCCTCTCTCTCTCCCTCTGTCCCTCTCTCTCTCTCTCCCTGTCCCTCTCTCTCCCCCCCCCGTCCCTCTCTCTCTCCCCCTGTCCCTCTCTCTCTCCCTGTCCCTCTCTCTCTCTCTCTCCCCCTGTCCCACCCTCTCTCTCTCTCCCACTGTCCCACTCTCTCTCCCCCCTGTCCCTCTCTCTCTCCCCCCTGTCCCTCTCTCTCTCCCTGTCCCTCTCTCTCTCCCTGTCCCTCTCTCTCTCTATCTCCCTGTCCCTCTCTCTCTGTGTCTCCCTGTCTTTCTCTCTCTCTGTCTCACTGTCCCTCTCTCTCTCTCACTGTCCCTCTCTCTCTCTCCCTGTTCCTCGGTCTCTCTCTCCCTGTCCCTCACGCTCTCCCTGTCCCTCACGCTCTCCCTGTCCCTCTCTCTCTCCCTGTCCCTCTCTCTCTCCCTGTCCCTCTCTCTCTCTCCCTGTCCCTCTCTCTCTCCCTGTCCCTCTCTCTCTCTCTCCCTGTCCCTCACGCTCTCCCTGTCCCTCACGCTCTCCCTGTCCCTCTCTCTCTCTCTCTCTCCCTGTCCCTCTCTCTCTCTCTCTCAGTCCCTCTCTCTCTCTCTGTCCCTGTCCCTCTCTCTCTCTCCCTGTCCCTCACGCTCTCCCTGTCCCTCTCTCTCTCTCTCTGTCCCTCTCTCTCTCTCTCCCCCTGTCCCCCCCTCTCTCTCTCCCTCTGTCCCTCTCTCTCTCTCTCCCTGTCCCTCTCTCTCCCCCCCCCCCGTCCCTCTCTCTCTCCCCCTGTTCCTCTCTCTCTCCCTGTCCCTCTCTCTCTCTCTGTCCCCCTGTCCCCCCCTCTCTCTCTCTCCCACTGTCCCACTCTCTCTCCCCCCTGTCCCTCTCTCTCTCCCCCCTGTCCCTCTCTCTCTCCCTGTCCCTCTCTCTCTCCCTGTCCCTCTCTCTCTCTATCTCCCTGTCCCTCTCTCTCTGTGTCTCCCTGTCTTTCTCTCTCTCTGTCTCACTGTCCCTCTCTCTCTCTCACTGTCCCTCTCTCTCTCTCCCTGTTCCTCGGTCTCTCTCTCTCTCCGTCCCTCTCGCTCTCTCTCTCCCTGTCCCTCTCTCTCTCTCCCCCTGTCCCTCTCTCTCTCCCTGTCCCTCTCTCTTTCTCTCTCTCCCTGTCCCTCTCTCTCTCTCTCTCCCCCTGTCCCCCTCTCTCTCTCTCTCCCCCTGTCCCTCTCTCTCCCTGTCCCTCTCTCTATCACAGTCCCTCTCTCTCTTCCTGTCCCTCACTCTCTCCCGGTCCCTCACTCTCTCCCTGTCCCTCCCTCTCTCTCCCTCTCTCTCTCTCCCTGTCCCTCCCTCTCTCTCTCTCTCCCTGTCCCTCCCTCTCTCTCCCTCTCTCCCTGTCCCTCTCTCTCTCTCACTCTCTCCCTCTCTCTCCCTCTCTCTCTCTCCCTGTCCCTCTCTCTCTCTCCCTGTCCCTCTCTCTCTCTCCCTGTCCCTCTCTCTATCACTGTCCCTCTCTCTCTGACCCTCTCTTTCTGTGTCCCTCTCTCTCTGTGTCCCTCGCTCTATCTCTCTGTCACTCTCTCCGTGTCCCTCTCTCTCTCTCTGTATCTCTCTCTCTCTGTCCGTCACTCTCTGTGTCCCTCTCTCTCTGTCTCTGTCCCTCTCTGTGTGTCTCTCTCTCTCCTCTCTCTGTCTCTGTCCCCTCTCTCCGTCCCTCTCTCTCTCTTTCTCTCTCTCCCTCTCTGTGTCCCTCTCTCTCTCTTTCTCTCTCTCTCTCCCTGTCCCTCTCTCACTCCCTATCCCACTCTCTCCCTGTCCCCTCTCTCTCTCTTTTTCTCTCTCTCTCTCTCCCAGACCCTCTCTCTCTCCCTGTCCCTCTCGCTCTCTCCCTGTCCCTCACTCTCCCTGTCCCTCTCTCTCTGTGTCCACCTCTCTCTCTCCCTGTCCCACACTCTCTCTCTCTCTGTCCCTCTCTCTCTCTCTGTCCCTCTCTCTCTCTCTCTCCCTGTCCCTCTCTCTCTCTCTCCCTGTCCCTCTCTCTCTCTCTCCCTGTCCCTCTTTCCCTCTCTCTCTCTCTCTCTCTCTCTCCCTATCCCTCTCTCTCACTCTCCCTGTCCCTCTCTCTCTCTCTCCCTGTCCCTCTCTCTCTCTCTCCCTGTCCCGCTCTCTCTCTCTCTCTCCCTGTCCATCTCTCTCTCTCCCTGTCCCTCTCTCTCTCCCTGTCCCCCTCTCTCTCTCTCCCTGTCCCTCACGCTCTCCCTGTCCCTCACGCTCTCCCTGTCCCTCTCCCTCCCTCTCTGTCTCTCTCTCTCTGTCCCTCTCTCGCACCCTGTCCCTCTCTCTCTCTCTGTCCCTGTCCCTCTCTCTCTCTCTCCCTGTCCCTCTCTCTCTCTCTCTCAGTCCCTCTCTCTCTCTCTGTCCCTGTCCCTCTCTCTCTCTCCCTGTCCCTCACGCTCTCCCTGTCCCTCTCTCTCTCCCTGTTCCTCTGTCTCTCTCTCTCTCCGTCCCCTCTCTCTCTCTCCCCCTGTCCCTCTCTCTCTCTCCCTGTGCCTCTCTCTCTCTCTCTCGTCCCTCTCTCGCACCCTCTCTCTCTCTCCCTGTCCCTCTCTCTCTCTCCCTGTCCCTCACGCTCTCTCTCCCTGTCCCTTTCTCTCTCTCCCTGTCCCTTTCTCTCTCTCCCTGTCCCTGTCCCTCTCCCGCTCTCTCTCCCTGTCCCTCTCCCTCTGTCCATCTCTCTCTCTCCCTCTCTCCCTGTCCCTCTCTCTCTCTCTCCCGGTCCCTCACGCTCTCCCTGTCCCTCTCCCTCTCTCTCTCTGTCCCTCTCTCTCTCTCTCTCCCTGTCCCTCTCTCTCTCTCCCTGTCCCCCACGTTCTCCCTGTCCCTCTCCCTCTCGCTCTCTCCCTGTCCCTCACTCTCCCTGTCCCTCTCTCTCTGTGTCCACCTCTCTCTCTCCCTATCCCACACTCTCTCTCTCTCTGTTCCTCACTCTCTCTCTGTCACTCTCTCTCTCTCTCTCTCTCTCTCTCTCTCTCTGTCCCTCTCTCTCTCTCTGTCCCTCTCTCTCTCTTCCTCTCTCCCTGTCCCTCTCTCTCTCCCCCTGTCCCCCTCTCTCTCTCTCTCCCTGTCCCTCTCTCTCTCTCTCCCCCTGTCCCCCCACTCTCTCTCTCCCCCTGTCCCTCTCTCTCTCCCCCCTGTCCCTCTCTCTCTCCCCCCTGTCCCTCTCTCTCTCCCTGTCCCTCTCTCTCTCCCTGTCCCCCTCTCTCTCCATCTCCCTGTCCCTCTCTCTCTCTCTCCCTGTCCCTCTCTCTCTCTCTCTCTGTCCCTCTCTCTCTCTCCCTGTCCCTCTCTCTCTCTCCCTGTCCCTCTCTCTCTCTCCCTGTCCCTCACGCTCTCCCTGTCCCTCTCCCTCCCTCTCTCTCTGTCCCTCTCTCTCTCTGTCCCTCTCTCGCACCCTGTCCCTCTCTCTCTGTCCCTGTCCCTCTCTCTCTCTCTCAGTCCCTCTCTCTCTCTCTCTTTCCCTGTCCCTCTCTCTCTCTCCCTGTCCCTCTCCCTCTCTCTCTGTCCCCTGTCTCTCTCTCTCTGTCCCTCTCTCTCTCTCTCTGTCCCTCTCTCTATCTCCCTGTCCCCTCTTTCTGTCTCTCCCTGTCCCTCTCTCTGTCTCTCCCTCTCTCTCTCTCTGTCCCTCTCTCTCTCTCCCTGTCCCTCTCTCTCTCTCTCCCTGTCCCTCACGCTCTCCCTGTCCCTCTCCCTCCCTCTCTCTCTGTCCCTCTCTCTCTCTGTCCCTCTCTCGCACCCTGTCCGTCTCACTCTCTCTGTCCCTGTCCCTCTCTCTCTCTCTCAGTCCCTCTCTCACTCTCTCTCTCCCCCTGTCCCTCTCTCTCCCCCTGTCCCTCTCTCTCTATCCCTGTCCCTATCACTCTTCCTGTCCCTCACTCTCTCCCTGTCCCTCTCTCTCTCCATGTCTCTCCCTCTCTCTCTCTCCATGACTTTCCCTCTCTCTCTCTCCCTGTCCCCTCCCTCTCTCTCTCCCTGTCCCTCTCTCTCTCTCTCCCTGTCCCTCTCTCTCTCCCTGTCCCTCTCTCTCTCCCTGTCCCTCTCTCTCTCTCCCTGTCCCTCTCTCTCTCCCTGTCCCTCTCTCTCTCTCTCCCTGTCCCTCACGCTCTCCCTGTCCCTCACGCTCTCCCTGTCCCTCTCTCTCTCTCTCTCTCCCTGTCCCTCTCTCTCTCTCTCTCAGTCCCTCTCTCTCTCTCTGTCCCTGTCCCTCTCTCTCTCTCCCTGTCCCTCACGCTCTCCCTGTCCCTCTCTCTCTCTCTCTGTCCCTCTCTCTCTCTCTCTCCCCCGTCCCCCCCTCTCTCTCTCCCTCTGTCCCTCTCTCTCTCTCTCCCTGTCCCTCTCTCTCCCCCCCCGTCCCTCTCTCTCTCCCCCTGTACCTCTCTCTCTCCCTGTCCCTCTCTCTCTCTCTCTCTCCCCCTGTCCCACCCTCTCTCTCTCTCCCACTGTCCCACTCTCTCTCCCCCCTGTCCCTCTCTCTCTCCCCCCTGTCCCTCTCTCTCTCCCTGTCCCTCTCTCTCTCCCTGTCCCTCTCTCTCTCTATCTCCCTGTCCCTCTCTCTCTGTGTCTCCCTGTCTTTCTCTCTCTCTGTCTCACTGTCCCTCTCTCTCTCTCACTGTCCCTCTCTCTCTCTCCCTGTTCCTCGGTCTCTCTCTCTCTCCGTCCCTCTCTCTCTCTCTCTCCCTGTCCCTCTCTCTCTCTCCCCCTGTCCCTCTCTCTCTCCCTGTCCCTCTCTCTTTCTCTCTCTCCCTGTCCCTCTCTCTCTCTCTCCCCCCCTGTCCCCCTCTCTCTCTCTCTCCCCCTGTCCCTCTCTCTCCCTGTCCCTCTCTCTATCACAGTCCCTCTCTCTCTTCCTGTCCCTCACTCTCTCCCGGTCCCTCACTCTCTCCCTGTCCCTCCCTCTCTCTCCCTCTCTCTCTCTCCCTGTCCCTCCCTCTCTCTCTCTCTCCCTGTCCCTCCCTCTCTCTCCCTCTCTCCCTGTCCCTCTCTCTCTCTCACTCTCTCCCTCTCTCTCCCTCTCTCTCTCTCCCTGTCCCTCTCTCTCTCTCCCTGTCCCTCTCTCTCTCTCCCTGTCCCTCTCTCTATCACTGTCCCTCTCTCTCTGACCCTCTCTTTCTGTGTCCCTCTCTCTCTGTGTCCCTCGCTCTATCTCTCTGTCACTCTCTCCGTGTCCCTCTCTCTCTCTCTGTATCTCTCTCTCTCTGTCCGTCACTCTTTGTGTCCCTCTCTCTCTGTCTCTGTCCCTCTCTGTGTGTCTCTCTCTCTCCCTCTCTCTGTCTCTGTCCCTCTCTCCGTCCCTCTCTCTCTCTTTCTCTCTCTCCCTCTCTGTGTCCCTCTCTCTCTCTTTCTCTCTCTCTCTCCCTGTCCCTCTCTCACTCCCTATCCCACTCTCTCCCTGTCCCTCTCTCTCTCTTTTTCTCTCTCTCTCTCTCCCAGACCCTCTCTCTCTCCCTGTCCCTCTCGCTCTCTCCCTGTCCCTCACTCTCCCCTGTCCCTCTCTCTCTGTGTCCACCTCTCTCTCTCCCTGTCCCACACTCTCTCTCTCTCTGTCCCTCACTCTCTCTCTGTCCCTCTCTCTCTCTCTCTCCCTGTCCCTCTCTCTCTCTCCCTGTCCCTCTCTCTCTCTCTCCCTGTCCCTCTTTCCCTCTCTCTCTCTCTCTCTCTCTCCCTATCCCTCTCTCTCACTCTCCCTGTCCCTCTCTCTCTCTCTCCCTGTCCCTCTCTCTCTCTCCCTGTCCCGCTCTCTCTCTCTCTCTCCCTGTCCATCTCTCTCTCTCCCTGTCCCTCTCTCTCTCCCTGTCCCCCTCTCTCTCTCTCCCTGTCCCTCACGCTCTCCCTGTCCCTCACGCTCTCCCTGTCCCTCTCCCTCCCTCTCTGTCTCTCTCTCTCTGTCCCTCTCTCGCACCCTGTCCCTCTCTCTCTCTCTGTCCCTGTCCCTCTCTCTCTCTCTCCCCTGTCCCTCTCTCTCTCTCTCTCAGTCCCTCTCTCTCTCTCTGTCCCTGTCCCTCTCTCTCTCTCCCTGTCCCTCACGCTCTCCCTGTCCCTCTCTCTCTCTCCCTGTTCCTCTGTCTCTCTCTCTCTCTCCGTCCCTCTCTCTCTCTCCCCCTGTCCCTCTCTCTCTCTCCCTGTGCCTCTCTCTCTCTCTCTCTGTCCCTCTCTCGCACCCTCTCTCTCTCTCCCTGTCCCTCTCTCTCTCTCCCTGTCCCTCACGCTCTCTCTCCCTGTCCCTTTCTCTCTCTCCCTGTCCCTGTCCCTCTCCCCGCTCTCTCTCCCTGTCCCTCTCCCTCTGTCCATCTCTCTCTCTCCCTCTCTCCCTGTCCCTCTTTCTCTCTCTCCCGGTCCCTCACGCTCTCCCTGTCCCTCTCCCTCTCTCTCTCTGTCCCTCTCTCTCTCTCTCTCCCTGTCCCTCTCTCTCTCTCCCTGTCCCCCACGTTCTCCCTGTCCCTCTCCCTCTCGCTCTCTCCCTGTCCCTCACTCTCCCTGTCCCTCTCTCTCTGTGTCCACCTCTCTCTCTCCCTATCCCACACTCTCTCTCTCTCTGTCCCTCACTCTCTCTCTGTCACTCTCTCTCTCTCTCTCTCTCTCTCTCTCTCTCTCTCTGTCCCTCTCTCTCTCTCTGTCCCTCTCTCTCTCTTCCTCTCTCCCTGTCCCTCTCTCTCTCCCCCTGTCCCCCCCTCTCTCTCTCTCCCTGTCCCTCTCTCTCTCTCTCCCCCTGTCCCCCCACTCTCTCTCTCCCCCTGTCCCTCTCTCTCTCCCCCTGTCCCTCTCTCTCTCCCCCCTGTCCCTCTCTCTCTCCCTGTCCCTCTCTCTCTCCCTGTCCCCCTCTCTCTCCATCTCCCTGTCCCTCTCTCTCTGTGTCTCCCTGTCCCTCTCTCTCTCTCACTGTCCCTCTCTCTCTCTCACTGTCCGTCTCTCTCTCCCCCCCTGTCCCCCTCTCTCTCTCTCTCCCCCTGTCCCTCTCTCTCCCTGTCCCTCTCTCTATCACAGTCCCTCTCTCTCTTCCTGTCCCTCACTCTCTCCCGGTCCCTCACTCTCTCCCTGTCCCTCCCTCTCTCTCCCTCTCTCTCTCTCCCTGTCCCTCCCTCTCTCTCTCTCTCCCTGTCCCTCCCTCTCTCTCCCTCTCTCCCTGTCCCTCTCTCTCTCTCACTCTCTCCCTCTCTCTCCCTCTCTCTCTCTCCCTGTCCCTCTCTCTCTCTCCCCTGTCCCTCTCTCTCTCTCCCTGTCCCTCTCTCTATCACTGTCCCTCTCTCTCTGACCCTCTCTTTCTGTGTCCCTCTCTCTCTGTGTCCCTCGCTCTATCTCTCTGTCACTCTCTCCGTGTCCCTCTCTCTCTCTCTGTATCTCTCTCTCTCTGTCCGTCACTCTTTGTGTCCCTCTCTCTCTGTCTCTGTCCCTCTCTGTGTGTCTCTCTCTCTCCCTCTCTCTGTCTCTGTCCCTCTCTCCGTCCCTCTCTCTCTCTTTCTCTCTCTCCCTCTCTGTGTCCCTCTCTCTCTCTTTCTCTCTCTCTCTCCCTGTCCCTCTCTCACTCCCTATCCCACTCTCTCCCTGTCCCTCTCTCTCTCTTTTTCTCTCTCTCTCTCTCCCAGACCCTCTCTCTCTCCCTGTCCCTCTCGCTCTCTCCCTGTCCCTCACTCTCCCTGTCCCTCTCTCTCTGTGTCCACCTCTCTCTCTCCCTGTCCACACTCTCTCTCTCTCTGTCCCTCACTCTCTCTCTGTCCCTCTCTCTCTCTCTCTCTCCCTGTCCCTCTCTCTCTCTCCCTGTCCCTCTCTCTCTCTCTCCCTGTCCCTCTTTCCCTCTCTCTCTCTCTCTCTCTCTCCCTATCCCTCTCTCTCACTATCCCTGTCCCTCTCTCTCTCTCTCCCTGTCCCTCTCTCTCTCTCTCCCTGTCCCGCTCTCTCTCTCTCTCTCCCTGTCCATCTCTCTCTCTCCCTGTCCCTCTCTCTCTCCCTGTCCCCCTCTCTCTCTCTCCCTGTCCCTCACGCTCTCCCTGTCCCTCACGCTCTCCCTGTCCCCTCTCCCTCCCTCTCTGTCTCTCTCTCTCTGTCCCTCTCTCGCACCCTGTCCCTCTCTCTCCCTCTCTCCCTGTCCCTCTCTCTCTCTCCCTGTCCCTCTTTCTCTCCCTGTTTCTCTCTCTCTGACCCTCTCTCTGTGTCCCTCGCCCTCTCTCTCTGACACTCTCTCCGTGTCCCTCTCTCTCTGTCTCTGTCCCTCTCTGTGTCTCTCTCTCTCCCTCTCTCTGTCTCTGTCCCTCTCTCCCTCTCTGTGTCCCTCTCTCTCACTTTCTCTCTCTCTCTCTCTGTCCCTCTCTCTCTCCCTGTCCCTCTCGCTGTCTACCTGTCCCTCACTCTCTCCCTGTCCCTCACTCTGTCCCTGTCCCTCACTCTCTCCCTCTCCCTCACTCTCCCTGTCCCTCACTGTCTCTCTATCCCCCTGTCTCTCCCTGTCCCTCGCGCTCTCTCTATCCCCCTCTCTCTCCCTGTCCCTCGCGCTCTCTCCGTCTCTCTCTCTCTCTCCCTTTCTCTCTCTCTCTCTCTCTCTCACCGTCCCTCTCTCTCTCTCACGGTCCCTCTCTCTCTCTCGCACTGTCCCTCTCTCTCTCTCCCTGTCCTGGTCTCTCTCTCTCACTGTCCCTCTCTCTCTCTCTCACTGTCCCTCTCTCTCTCTCCCACTGTCCCTCTCACTCTCTCCCACTGTTCCTCTCTCTCTCACTGTCCCTCTCTCTCTCTCACTGTCCCTCTCTCTCTCTCACTGTTCCTCTCTCTCTCTGTCCCTCTCTCTCTCTCTCACTGTCCCTCTCCCTCTCTCCCTCTCTCTCTCCCTGTCCCTCTCCCTGTCCCTGTCCTCTCTCTCTCACTGTTCCTCTCTCTCTCACTGTCCCTCTCTCTCTCTCACTGTCCCTCTCTCTCTCTCACTGTCCCTCTCTCTCTCTCCCTGTCCCTCTCTCTCTCACTGTCCCTCTCTCTCTCTCTCACTGTCACACTCTCTCTCCCACTGTCGCTCTCTCTCTCCCACTGTCGCTCTCTCTCTCCCACTGTTCCTCTCTCTCTCACTGTCCCTCTCTCTCTCTCTCACTGTCCCTCTCTCTCTCTCACTGTCCCCTCTCTCTCTCTCACTGTCCCTCTCTCTCTCTCCCTGTCCCTCTCTCTCTCACTGTCCCTCTCTCTCTCTCTCACTGTCACACTCTCTCTCCCACTGTCGCTCTCTCTCTCCCACTGTCGCTCTCTCTCTCCCACTGTTCCTCTCTCTCTCACTGTCCCTCTCTCTCTCTCACTGTCCCTCTCTCTCTCACTGTCCCTCTCTCTCTCTCTCACTGTCCCTCTCTCTCTCTCCCACTGTTCCTCTCTCTCTCACTGTCCCTCTCTCTCTCTCTCACTGTCCCTCTCTCTCTCTCACTGTTTCTCTCTCTCTCTCACTGTCCCTCTCTCTCTCCCACTGTTCCTCTCTCTCTCACTGTCCCTCTCTCTCTCTCACTGTCCCTCTACTCTCTCTCACTGTCCCTCTCTCTCTCTCACTGTCCCTCTCTCACTCTCACTGTCCCTCTCTCTCTCTCTCTCTCTCTCTCTCTCTCTCTCTCTCTCTCTCACTGTCCCTCTCTCTCTCCCACTGTTCCTCTCTCTCTCACAGACCCTCTCTCTCTCTCTCACGGTCCCTCTCTCTCTCTCTCACTGTCCCTCTCTCTCTCTCTCCTCACTGTCCCTCTCTCTCTCTCTCACTGTCCCTCTCTCTCTCCCACTGTTCCTCTCTCTCTCTCACTG
>NW_027310817.1:32500-45522 GCF_047496795.1 Chiloscyllium punctatum | reverse complement strand
TTTTTCGGTTGGTATAAATCAGTAACCACCGACACTTAGAATATTTTCGGGTTGGTATAAATCAGTAACCACCGACACTTAGAATTTTTTCGGCTCAGTAGAAATCAGTAACCAAGCGCATTTTTGAATTGGTTACTGATTTCTCCGTTCGAGTTGCGGCTGCGGTTGGCTTCAAATAGTGGTGGGGGCTTAATTATCGCCGAGGGGAGCATGTCCCGGTGGTGTGGCCGAGGATGGAGTGCCTTTTGAAGGGGGTGTTTCTGAATTTGGACCCTTTTTGAGTTGCATGGCCGGATGGGTGTGGTTTTGAAGGGTGTGTCTGTCTGGAGTGGCACCGGCGTTGGTGTGAGGCTGAGGGTGGGCGTTCGGTTCCTGGTTAGGGATAGGGAAAGGGTGAGACTTAGCTTTAGTGCTCGTGCCCCCGATTTTGGTAATGTTTGACGTCAATTTTCCAAGGAGGCGAATGCAAGGCTTCAGAGGGACTTTGAGTGTTCGGGGGCGGGGTAGCTCAGCCGGATTTGCCCCGGCGGTTCTGCGGACGGTGTTGACTTCGAGGGCGGACCGGCCCCCGTGTTCAGTCCGAATATCGTGCATTGTTAACGGCGGGAAGTGTTCCAAAAGGGAATGGGATTGAATGTGACTGCTGAAGCCGACTTTGAGACCTGTAACGCGGGTAGCTCAGCCGGATTTGACCCGGCGGTTCTGCGACGGTCTCGCCTTCGAGGGGGAGCGCCCCGCGTGTTCAGGCCGAATTTTGTGCATTTCCATCGGCGGGAAGAGGTCCAAACGGGAATGGGATTGAATGTGACTGCTGAAGCCGACATTGAGACCTCTAACGCGGGTAGCTCGGCAGGATTTGACCCGGCGGTTCTGCCGAAGGTCTCACCTTCGAGGGGGGAGCGTCCCGCGTGTTCAGGCCGAATATCGTGCATTGTTAACGGCGGAAGTGTTCCAAAAGGGAATGGGATTGAATGTGACTGCTGAAGCCGACATTGAGACCTCTAACGCGGGTAGCTCGGCCGGATTTGACCCGGCGGTTCTGGCGACGGTCTCGCCTTCGAGGGGGGAGCGTCCCGCGTGTTCAGGCCGAATTTTGTGCATTTCCATCGGCGGGAAGAGGTCCAAACGGGAATGGGATTGAATGTGACTGCTGAAGCCGACATTGAGACCTCTAACGCGGGTAGCTCGGCCGGATTTGACCCGGCGGTTCTGCCGAAGGTCTCACCTTCGAGGGGGGAGCCTCCCGCGTGTTCAGGCCGAATTTTGTGCATTTCCATCGGCGGGAAGAGGTCCAAACGGGAATGGGATTGAATGTGACTGCTGAAGCCGACATTGAGACCTCTAACGCGGGTAGCTCGGCCGGATTTGACCCGGCGGTTCTGCCGAAGGTCTCACCTTCGAGGGGGGAGCGCCCACCGTGTACAGGCCGATTTTCATGCATTTCCAACCGTGGGAAGGGGTCCGAAAGGGGATGGGGGTGAACGTGACTGCTCAACCCGACTTTGAGACCTGTAACGCGGGTAGCTCAGCCGGATTTGACCCGGCGGTTCTGGCGACGGTCTCGCCTTCGAGGGGGGAGCGTCCCGCGTGTTCAGGCCGAATTTTGTGCATTTCCATCGGCGGGAAGAGGTCCAAACGGGAATGGGATTGAATGTGACTGCTGAAGCCGACATTGAGACCTCTAACGCGGGTAGCTCGGCAGGATTTGACCCGGCGGTTCTGCCGAAGGTCTCACCTTCGAGGGGGGAGCGCCCACCGTGTACAGGCCGATTTTCATGCATTTCCAACCGTGGGAAGGGGGCCGAAAGGGGATGGGGGTGAATGTGACTGCTCAACCCGACTTTGAGGCATCTAACCCGGGTAGCTCAGCCGGGTTTGACCCGGCGGTTCTGCCGACGGCCTCGCCTTCGAGGGGGGAGCGTCCCCCGTGTACAGGCCGATTTTCATGC
This sequence comes from Chiloscyllium punctatum, assembly GCF_047496795.1. Taxonomy (NCBI): domain Eukaryota; kingdom Metazoa; phylum Chordata; class Chondrichthyes; order Orectolobiformes; family Hemiscylliidae; genus Chiloscyllium; species Chiloscyllium punctatum. The sequence goes on along the minus strand of NW_027310817.1, from coordinate 43,573 downwards.
ATTTCGAACCGTGGGAAGTGGCCCAAAAGGGGATGGGAGTGAATGTGACTGCTCAACCCGACTTTGGCGCTTCCGAGCCGGGTAGCTCAGCCGGGTTTGACCCGGCGGTTCTGCCGACGGTCTCGTCTTCGAGGCGGGTGCCTCCCCCGTGTACAGGCCGATTTTCATGCATTTCGTACCGTGGGAAGTGGTCCAAAAGGGAATGGGGGTGGACGTGACTGCTCATACCGACATCGAGACTTGTAAGCCGTGTAGCTCGGCCGGGTTTGATCCGGCGGGTCTGCCGACGGTCTCGTCTTCGAGAGGGGGGCCTCCCCGTGTACAGGCCGATTTTCGTGCATTTCCAACGGTGGGAAGAGGTTCAAAAGGGGATGGGGGTGAATGTGACTGCTCAACCCGACTCTGAGGCTTCTAACCCGGGTAGCCCGGCCGGGTTTGACCCGGCGGTTCTGCCGTCGGTCTCGCCTTCGAGGGCGGAGCCTCCCCCGTGTACAGGCCGATTTTCGTGCATTTCAAACCGTGGGAAGCGGTCCAAAAGGGGATGGGAGTGAATGTGACTGCTCATACCGACCTTGGCGCTTCCGACCCGGGTAGCTCAGCCGGGTTTGACCCGGCGGTTCTGCCGACGGTCTCGTCTTCGAGGCGGGTGCCTCCCCCGTGTACAGGCCGATTTTCATGCATTTCGTACCGTGGGAAGTGGTCCAAAAGGGAATGGGGGTGAATGTGACTGCTCAACCCGACTCTGAGGCTTCTAACCCGGGTAGCTCGGCCGGGTTTGACCCGGCGGTTCTGCCGTCGGTCTCGCCTTCGAGAGGGGCGCCTCCCCCGTGTACAGGCCGATTTTCGTGCATTTCCAACGGTGGGAAGAGGTTCAAAAGGGGATGGGGGTGAATGTGACTGCTCAACCCGACTCTGAGGCTTCTAACCCGGGTAGCCCGGCCGGGTTTGACCCGGCGGTTCTGCCGTCGGTCTCGCCTTCGAGGGCGGAGCCTCCCCCGTGTACAGGCCGATTTTCGTGCATTTCAAACCGTGGGAAGCGGTCCAAAAGGGGATGGGAGTGAATGTGACTGCTCATACCGACCTTGGCGCTTCCGACCCGGGTAGCTCAGCCGGGTTTGACCCGGCGGTTCTGCCGACGGTCTCGCCTTCGAGGGGGGAGCGTCCCCCGTGTTCAGGCCGAATTTTGTGCATTTCGAACCGTGGGAAGTTGCCCAAAAGTCGATGGGAGTGAATGTGACTGCTCAACCCGACTTTGGCGCTTCCGAGCCGGGTAGCTCAGCCGGGTTTGACCCGGCGGTTCTGCCGACGGTCTCGTCTTCGAGGCGGGTGCCTCCCCCGTGTACAGGCCGATTTTCATGCATTTCGTACCGTGGGAAGTGGTCCAAAAGGGAATAGGGGTGGACGTGACTGCTCATACCGACATTGAGACTTGTAAGCCGTGTAGCTCGGCCGGGTTTGATCCGGCGGGTCTGCCGACGGTCTCGTCTTCGAGGCGGGTGCCTCCCCCGTGTACAGGCCGATTTTCGTGCATTTCGAACCGTGGGAAGTGGTCCAAAAGGGGATGGGGGTGGACGTGACTGCTCAACCCGACTTTGAGGCTTCTAACCCGGGTAGCTCGGCCGGGTTTGACCCGTCGATTCTGCCGATGGTCTCGTTTTGGAGGGGGGAGCCTCCCCCGTGTTCAGTCCGATTTTCGTGCATTTCGAACCGTGGGAAGTGGCCCAAAAGGGGATGGGAGTGAATGTGACTGCTCATACCGACTTTGGCGCTTCCGAGCCTGGTAGCTCAGCCGGGTTTGATCCGGCGGTTCTGCCGACGGTCTCGTCTTCGAGGCGGCTCCCTCCCCCGTGTACAGGCCGATTTTCATGCATTTGCAACGGTGGGAAGTTGCCCAAAAGGGGATGGGAGTGAATGTGACTGCTCAACCCGACTTTGGCGCTTCCGAGCCTGGTAGCTCAGCCGGGTTTGAACCGGCGGTTCTGCCGACGGTCTCGTCTTCGAGGCGGCTCCCTCCCCCGTGTACAGGCCGATTTTCGTGCATTTCGAACCGTGGGAAGTGGTCCAAAAGGGAATGGGGGTGGACGTGACTGCTCAACCCGACTCTGAGGCTTCTAACCCGGGTAGCTCGGCCGGGTTTGATCCGGCGGTTCTGCGACGGTCTCGTCTTCGAGGCCGGTGCCTCCCCCGTGTACAGGCCGATTTTCGTGCATTTCCAACGGTGGGAAGTGGTCCAAAAGGGAATGGGGGTGGACGTGTCTGCTCATACCGACTTTGAGACTTGTAAGCCGGGTAGCTCAGCCGGGTTTGTTCCGGCGGTTCTGCCGACGGTCTCGTCATCGAGGGGGGAGCCTCCCCCGTGTCCAGGCCGATTTTCATGCATTTCCAACCGTGGGAAGTGGTCCAAAAGGGAATGGGGGTGAATGTGACTGCTCATACCGACTTTGAGACTTTTAAGCCGGGTAGCTCAGCCGGGTTTGACCCGGCGGTTCTGCCGACGGTCTCGCCTTCGAGGGGGGAGCGTCCCCCGTGTTCAGGCCGAATTTTGTGCATTTCGAACCGTGGGAAGTTGCCCAAAAGTCGATGGGAGTGAATGTGACTGCTCAACCCGACTTTGAGACTTGTAAGCCGGGTAGCTCAGCCGGGTTTGACCCGGCGGTTCTGCCGACGGTCTCGTCTTCGAGGCGGGTGCCTCCCCCGTGTACAGGCCGATTTTCATGCATTTCGTACCGTGGGAAGCGGTCCAAAAGGGGATGGGAGTGAACGTGACTGCTCATACCGACTTTGGCGCTTCCGAGCCGGGTAGCTCAGCCGGGTTTGACCCGGCGGGTCTGCCGACGGTCTCGCCTTCGAGGGGGGAGCGTCCCCCGTGTTCAGGCCGAATCTTGTGCATTTCGAACCGTGGGAAGTTGCCCAAAAGTCGATGGGAGTGAATGTGACTGCTCAACCCGACTTTGAGACTTGTAAGCCGGGTAGCTCAGCCGGGTTTGACCCGGCGGTTCTGCCGACGGTCTCGTCTTCGAGGCCGGTGCCTCCCCCGTGTACAGGCCGATTTTCGTGCATTTCCAACGGTGGGAAGTGGTCCAAAAGGGAATGGGGGTGGACGTGTCTGCTCATACCGACTTTGAGACTTGTAAGCCGGGTAGCTCAGCCGGGTTTGTTCCGGCGGTTCTGCCGACGGTCTCGTCATCGAGGGGGGAGCCTCCCCCGTGTCCAGGCCGATTTTCATGCATTTCCAACCGTGGGAAGTGGTCCAAAAGGGAATGGGGGTGAATGTGACTGCTCATACCGACTTTGAGACTTTTAAGCCGGGTAGCTCGGCCGGGTTTGACCCGGCGGTTCTGCCGACGGTCTCGTCTTCGAGGCGGGTGCCTCCCCCGTGTACAGGCCGATTTTCGTGCATTTCGAACCGTGGGAAGTGGTCTAAAAGTCGATGGGAGTGAACGTGACTGCTCAACCCGACTTTGAGACTTGTAAGCCGGGTAGCTCAGCCAGGTTTGACCCGGCGGTTCTGCCGACGGTCTCGCCTTCGAGGGCGGACCCTCCCCCGTGTACAGGCCGGTTTTCGTGCATTTCGAACCGTGGGAAGTGATCCAAAAGGGAATGGGGGTGAACGTGACTGCCCAACCCGGCTTTGAGACTTGTAAGCCGGGTAGCTCAGCCGGGTTGGACCCGGCGGTTCTGCCGACGGTCTCGACTTCGAGGCGGGTGCCTCCCCCGTGTACAGGCCGATTTTCATGCATTTGCAACGGTGGGAAGTTGCCCAAAAGTCGATGGGAGTGAATGTGACTGCTCAACCCGACTTCGAGACTTGTAAGCCGGGTAGCTCAGCCGGGTTTGACCCGGCGGTTCTGCCGACGGTCTCGCCTTCGAGGGGGGAGCCTCCCCCGTGTACAGGCCGATTTTCGTGCATTTCCAACGGTGGGAACAGGTTCAAAAGGGGATGGGAGTGATTGTGACTGCTCAACCCGACTCTAGGGCTTCTAACCCGGGTAGCCCGGCCGGGTTTGACCCGGCGGTTCTGCCGACGGTCTCGTCTTCGAGGCGGGTGCCTCCCCCGTATACAGGCCGATTTTCATGCATTTCGAACCGTGGGAAGTGGTCCAAAAGGGAATGGGGGTGGACGTGTCTGCTCATACCGACTTTGAGACTTGTAAGCCGGGTAGCTCAGCCGGGTTTGATCCGGCGGTTCTGCCGACGGTCTCGCCTTCGAGGGGGGAGCCTCCCCCGTGTTCAGTCCGATTTCCATGCATTTCCAACCGTGGGAAGTTGCCCAAAAGGGGATGGGAGTGAATGTGACTGCTCAACCCGACTTTGGCGCTTCCGAGCCGGGTAGCTCAGCCGGGTTTGACCCGGCGGTTCTGCCGACGGTCTCGTCTTCGAGGCGGGTGCCTCCCCCGTATACAGGCCGATTTTCATGCATTTCGAACCGTGGGAAGTGGTCCAAAAGGGAATGGGGGTGGACGTGTCTGCTCATACCGACTTTGAGACTTGTAAGCCGGGTAGCTCAGCCGGGTTTGATCCGGCGGTTCTGCCGACGGTCTCGCCTTCGAGGGGGGAGCCTCCCCCGTGTTCAGTCCGATTTCCATGCATTTCCAACCGTGGGAAGTTGCCCAAAAGGGGATGGGAGTGAATGTGACTGCTCAACCCGACTTTGGCGCTTCCGAGCCGGGTAGCTCAGCCGGGTTTGACCCGGCGGTTCTGCCGACGGTCTCGTCTTCGAGGCGGGTGCCTCCCCCGTGTACAGGCCGATTTTCATGCATTTGGAACCGTGGGAAGTGGTCCAAAAGGGAATGGGGGTGGACGTGACTGCTCATACCGACTTTGAGACTTGTAAGCCGGGTAGCTCAGCCGGGTTTGACCCGGCGGTTCTGCCGACGGTCTCGCCTTCGAGGGGGGAGCCTCCCCCGTGTTCAGTCCGATTTTCGTGCATTTCCCACGGTGGGAAATGGTATCTTTCATTACGGGGACAAGGGTCTGAAGCGGTGAAGTCAGTAACCGGCATAGTTAAGGAAAGGGTTCGAATTTTCTCAACAGTACGAAAAAAGTGAGCAGGGAAGCTAGAGAAGGTGTCAGTGAGTCCCAAACGAGTGAACCGCAAAACTTAGGGAAATGCCCGAAAGCGTTTTAAAGGGTGAAATCGGGAACGAGGAAATGATCGGAAAGTGCCTGAAAGTGCTAAATGAGTAAACAGAAAAACGAAGAAAAATGTTTGAAAAGAAGAAGTGAGTAACCAGGAAAACTTAGAAAAATGTTCAAAACGAAGAAATCAGTAACCAGGAAAACTTAGAAAAATGATCAAAAAGAAGAAATGAGTAACCAGGAAAACTTAGAAAAATGTTTAAAAAGAAGAAATCAGTAACCAGGAAAACTTAGGAAAATGTTTAAAAAGAAGAAATCAGTAACCAGAAAAACTGCGAAAAATGTTTAAAAAGAAGAAATGAGTAACCAGAAAAACTTAGAAAAATGTTTAAAAAGAAGAAATCAGTAACCAGGAAAACTTAGAAAAATGTTTAAAAAGAAGAAATCAGTAACCAGGAAAACTTAGAAAAATGTTATAAAAGAAGAAGTGAGTAACCAGAAAAACTTAGAAAAATGTTTAAAAAGAAGAAATCAGTAACCAGAAAAACTGCGAAAAATGTTTAAAAAGAAGAAATCAGTAACCAGACAAACTGCGAAAAATGTTTAAAAAGAAGAAATCAGTAACCAGGAAAACTTAGAAAAATGTTTAAAAAGAAGAAGTGAGTAACCAGAAAAACTTAGAAAAATGTTTAAAAAGAAGAAATCAGTAACCAGAAAAACTTAGAAAAATGTTTAAAAAGAAGAAATCAGTAACCAGAAAAACTGCGAAAAATGTTTAAAAAGAAGAAATCAGTAACCAGAAAAACTTAGAAAAATGTTTAAAAAGAAGAAGTGAGTAACCAGAAAAACTTAGAAAAATGTTTAAAAAGAAGAAATCAGTAACCAGAAAAACGGCGAAAAATGTTTAAAAAGAAGAAATCAGTAACCAGACAAACTGCGAAAAATGTTTAAAAAGAAGAAATCAGTAACCAGAAAAACTTAGAAAAATGTTTAAAAAGAAGAAATCAGTAACCAGAAAAACTTAGAAAAATGTTTCAAAAGAAGAAGTGAGTAACCAGAAAAACTTAGAAAAATGTTTAAAAAGAAGAAGTGAGTAACCAGAAAAACTTAGAAAAATGTTTAAAAAGAAGAAATCAGTAACCAGAAAAACTTAGAAAAATGTTTAAAAAGAAGAAATCAGTAACCAGAAAAACTGCGAAAAATGTTTAAAAAGAAGAAATCAGTAACCAGACAAACTGCGAAAAATGTTTAAAAAGAAGAAATCAGTAACCAGGAAAACTTAGAAAAATGTTTAAAAAGAAGAAGTCAGTAACCAGAAAAACTTAGAAAAATGTTTAAAAAGAAGAAATCAGTAACCAGAAAAACTTAGAAAAATGTTTAAAAAGAAGAAATCAGTAACCAGAAAAACTGCGAAAAATGTTTAAAAAGAAGAAATCAGTAACCAGAAAAACTTAGAAAAATGTTTAAAAAGAAGAAGTGAGTAACCAGAAAAACTTAGAAAAATGTTTAAAAAGAAGAAATCAGTAACCAGAAAAACGGCGAAAAATGTTTAAAAAGAAGAAATCAGTAACCAGACAAACTGCGAAAAATGTTTAAAAAGAAGAAATCAGTAACCAGAAAAACTTAGAAAAATGTTTCAAAAGAAGAAGTGAGTAACCAGAAAAACTTAGAAAAATGTTTAAAAAGAAGAAGTGAGTAACCAGAAAAACTTAGAAAAATGTTTAAAAAGAAGAAATCAGTAACCAGAAAAACTTAGAAAAATGTTTAAAAAGAAGAAATCAGTAACCAGAAAAACTGCGAAAAATGTTTAAAAAGAAGAAATCAGTAACCAGACAAACTGCGAAAAATGTTTAAAAAGAAGAAATCAGTAACCAGGAAAACTTAGAAAAATGTTTAAAAAGAAGAAGTGAGTAACCAGAAAAACTTAGAAAAATGTTTAAAAAGAAGAAATCAGTAACCAGAAAAACTTAGAAAAATGTTTAAAAAGAAGAAATCAGTAACCAGAAAAACTGCGAAAAATGTTTAAAAAGAAGAAATCAGTAACCAGAAAAACTTAGAAAAATGTTTAAAAAGAAGAAGTGAGTAACCAGAAAAACTTAGAAAAATGTTTAAAAAGAAGAAATCAGTAACCAGAAAAACGGCGAAAAATGTTTAAAAAGAAGAAATCAGTAACCAGACAAACTGCGAAAAATGTTTAAAAAGAAGAAATCAGTAACCAGAAAAACTTAGAAAAATGTTTCAAAAGAAGAAGTGAGTAACCAGAAAAACTTAGAAAAATGTTTAAAAAGAAGAAGTGAGTAACCAGAAAAACTTAGAAAAATGTTTAAAAAGAAGAAATCAGTAACCAGAAAAACTTAGAAAAATGTTTAAAAAGAAGAAATCAGTAACCAGAAAAACTTAGAAAAATGTTTAAAAAGAAGAAATCAGTAACCAGAAAAACTGCGAAAAATGTTTAAAAAGAAGAAATCAGTAACCAGACAAACTGCGAAAAATGTTTAAAAAGAAGAAATCAGTAACCAGGAAAACTTAGAAAAATGTTTAAAAAGAAGAAGTGAGTAACCAGAAAAACTTAGAAAAATGTTTAAAAAGAAGAAATCAGTAACCAGAAAAACTTAGAAAAATGTTTAAAAAGAAGAAATCAGTAACCAGAAAAACTGCGAAAAATGTTTAAAAAGAAGAAATCAGTAACCAGAAAAACTTAGAAAAATGTTTAAAAAGAAGAAGTGAGTAACCAGAAAAACTTAGAAAAATGTTTAAAAAGAAGAAATCAGTAACCAGAAAAACGGCGAAAAATGTTTAAAAAGAAGAAATCAGTAACCAGACAAACTGCGAAAAATGTTTAAAAAGAAGAAATCAGTAACCAGAAAAACTTAGAAAAATGTTTAAAAAGAAGAAATCAGTAACCAGAAAAACTTAGAAAAATGTTTCAAAAGAAGAAGTGAGTAACCAGAAAAACTTAGAAAAATGTTTAAAAAGAAGAAGTGAGTAACCAGAAAAACTTAGAAAAATGTTTAAAAAGAAGAAATCAGTAACCAGAAAAACTTAGAAAAATGTTTAAAAAGAAGAAATCAGTAACCAGAAAAACTTAGAAAAATGTTTAAAAAGAAGAAATCAGTAACCAGGAAAACTTAGAAAAATGTTTAAAAAGAAGAAATCAGTAACCAGAAAAACTGCGAAAAATGTTTAAAAAGAAGAAATGAGTAACCAGGAAAACTTAGAAAAATGTTTAAAAAGAAGAAGTGAGTAACCAGAAAAACTTAGAAAAATGTTTAAAAAGAAGAAATCAGTAACCAGACAAACTTAGAAAAATGTTTAAAAAGAAGAAATCATTAACCAGACAAACTGCGAAAAATGTTTAAAAAGAAGAAATCAGTAACCAGAAAAACTTAGAAAAATGTTTAAAAAGAAGAAATCAGTAACCAGAAAAACTTAGAAAAATGTTTAAAAAGAAGAAATCAGTAACCAGGAAAACTTAGAAAAATGTTTAAAAAGAAGAAGTGAGTAACCAGAAAAACTTAGAAAAATGTTTAAAAAGAAGAAATCAGTAACCAGAAAAACGGCGAAAAATGTTTAAAAAGAAGAAATCAGTAACCAGACAAACTGCGAAAAATGTTTAAAAAGAAGAAGTCAGTAACCAGAAAAACTTAGAAAAATGTTTAAAAAGAAGAAATGAGTAACCAGAAAAACTTAGAAAAATGTTTAAAAAGAAGAAATCAGTAACCAGAAAAACTTAGAAAAATGTTTAAAAAGAAGAAGTGAGTAACCAGGAAAACTTAGAAAAATGTTTAAAAAGAAGAAATGAGTAACCAGAAAAACTTAGAAAAATGTTTAAAAAGAAGAAATCAGTAACCAGAAAAACTTAGAAAAATGTTTAAAAAGAAGAAATGAGTAACCAGAAAAACTTAGAAAAATGTTTAAAAAGAAGAAATCAGTAACCAGAAAAACGGCGAAAAATGTTTAAAAAGAAGAAATCAGTAACCAGAAAAACGGCGAAAAATGTTTAAAAAGAAGAAATCAGTAACCAGAAAAACTTAGAAAAATGTTTAAAAAGAAGAAGTGAGTAACCAGAAAAACTTAGAAAAATGTTTAAAAAGAAGAAATGAGTAACCAGAAAAACTTAGAAAAATGTTTAAAAAGAAGAAATCAGTAACCAGAAAAACTTAGAAAAATGTTTAAAAAGAAGAAATGAGTAACCAGAAAAACGGCGAAAAATGTTTAAAAAGAAGAAATCAGTAACCAGAAAAACGGCGAAAAATGTTTAAAAAGAAGAAATCAGTAACCAGACAAACTGCGAAAAATGTTTAAAAAGAAGAAATCAGTAACCAGAAAAACTTAGAAAAATGTTTAAAAAGAAGAAATCAGTAACCAGGAAAACTTGGAAAAAAACACTTAGAAAAATTTTCAGCAAAGTGTGAAAAATATTCTAAGTGTCAGCGGAGGAAAATGCTGCAGCATCGGGAAAGATTCGCAAACTTACACCGAACATGTGCTCCGAAGTGCCGGAGGAATTGGGTGAATTGAGCCCGGCAAATGGCCAGCTGTCGTTTTGTGCCTGCAGCCCGAAAACTTTAACTTTGTCTGTCGCGGAAGTCCGGACCGAGAAAAATCCAAACGGTTTTGACCGGACCGAGTTCCAGACCGATGCAGTCAAATTTGGAATTCAGACCCATTCAGTGCCACTTGTAGTTTTTCCGCAGTGAGGTTGGCGGGGTACCCGGAGATATATGGGAACACGATTTTTAGAACAAAATGGCGGCGCGGGACCGTTCTGAAAGGCATCCGAAAAACGGTTCCACGGGCATAGCACTTTAATGACAGGTATGAGTGCATGCCGGAGAGCTCTTGGAAGTCGAATTTTTGACACTTTGTCAATTTTTTGACAGATTTGACAAACTCTTTCTGTCTGTTCTAAGAGTCAGTCAGAGACTTGTGCGGCGGTCTTTTGACACTATTGGAGGGCGGGCAAACCCCACGTTGACTCCGGCCGTCCCTCCACAGGCGCTCGTGTCCAAAATGAAGGCGAGAGACGCGAGTGGCCTGGTTCCCTTGGGTGTTGCCAAGAAGGCTGCGGGCTGACCGTTGCCTGAGCACTCCCTAAAGCCTCTTGTGATGAGAGCAGACCTCGCCTGCCGCACGACCGGCTCTGGGAGTCGTTGGGCCGCTATTTGTGAATAGTCTGGTCCTCCTCTGCCACCCGGACAAGCGCGATGGCTCTGCCGCCCTGCGGTGCTCGTCACCCAGGTTTGGGGAACACGATACTCGTAACAAAAATAAAAGGCGGCTCGGGACCTGCAGGCGAAAGGGGTCCCGTGGTGCTAAGCACGTCGACTTCGGGTCTCGGTGCAAGCCGGAGAGCTCACGGAAGTCTAAAGTTTTCGGCACGTGGTCGAATCTTTTCAAAGGCTTACCCGGCTCTTTCCGTCCATTCTGAGAGTAAGTCAGAGGCCGGTGCGGAGGTCTCTTGACAATCGGAGGGGGTGGTGGCCCTCCGCAGGCGCTCGTGTCGAAAATGAAGGCGAGAGACGCGAGTGGCCTGGTTCCCCTGGGTGTTGCCAGGAAGGCTGCGGGCTGACCCTTGCCTGAGCACTCCCTAAAGCCTCTTGTGATGAGAGCAGACCTCGCGCGCCGCACGACCGGCTCTGGGAGTCGTTGGGCCGCTATCTGTGAATAGTCTGGTCCTCCTCTGCCACCCGGCCAAGTGCGATGGCTCTGCCGCCCTGCGGTGCTCGTCACGCAGGTATGGGGCACACGATGCTCGTAACAGCAAATAAAGGCGGCTCGGGACCTGCAGGCGAAAGGGGTCCCGTGGTGCTTAGCACGTCGACTTCGGGTCTCGGTGCAAGCCGGAGAGCTCACGGAAGTCTAAAGTTTTCGGCACGTGGTCGAATCTTTTGAAAGGCTTACCCGGCTCTTTCCGTCCATTCTGAGAGTCAGTCAGAGGCCGGTGCGGCGGTCTATTGACGACCGGAGGCTCCCATGGGTGTTGCGATGAGG
>NW_027310817.1:12500-25000 GCF_047496795.1 Chiloscyllium punctatum | reverse complement strand
CTGTAACGCGGGTAGCTCAGCCGGATTTGACCCGGCGGTTCTGGCGACGGTCTCGCCTTCGAGGGGGGAGCGCCCCGCGTGTTCAGGCCGAATTTTGTGCATTTCCATCGGCGGGAAGAGGTCCAAACGGGAATGGGATTGAATGTGACTGCTGAAGCCGACATTGAGACCTCTAACGCGGGTAGCTCGGCAGGATTTGACCCGGCGGTTCTGCCGAAGGTCTCACCTTCGAGGGGGGAGCGTCCCGCGTGTTCAGGCCGAATATCGTGCATTGTTAACGGCGGGAAGTGTTCCAAAAGGGAATGGGATTGAATGTGACTGCTGAAGCCGACATTGAGACCTCTAACGCGGGTAGCTCGGCCGGATTTGACCCGGCGGTTCTGGCGACGGTCTCGCCTTCGAGGGGGGAGCGTCCCGCGTGTTCAGGCCGAATTTTGTGCATTTCCATCGGCGGGAAGAGGTCCAAACGGGAATGGGATTGAATGTGACTGCTGAAGCCGACATTGAGACCTCTAACGCGGGTAGCTCGGCCGGATTTGACCCGGCGGTTCTGCCGAAGGTCTCACCTTCGAGGGGGGAGCCTCCCGCGTGTTCAGGCCGAATTTTGTGCATTTCCATCGGCGGGAAGAGGTCCAAACGGGAATGGGATTGAATGTGACTGCTGAAGCCGACATTGAGACCTCTAACGCGGGTAGCTCGGCCGGATTTGACCCGGCGGTTCTGCCGAAGGTCTCACCTTCGAGGGGGGAGCGCCCACCGTGTACAGGCCGATTTTCATGCATTTCCAACCGTGGGAAGGGGTCCGAAAGGGGATGGGGGTGAACGTGACTGCTCAACCCGACTTTGAGACCTGTAACGCGGGTAGCTCAGCCGGATTTGACCCGGCGGTTCTGGCGACGGTCTCGCCTTCGAGGGGGGAGCGTCCCGCGTGTTCAGGCCGAATTTTGTGCATTTCCATCGGCGGGAAGAGGTCCAAACGGGAATGGGATTGAATGTGACTGCTGAAGCCGACATTGAGACCTCTAACGCGGGTAGCTCGGCAGGATTTGACCCGGCGGTTCTGCCGAAGGTCTCACCTTCGAGGGGGGAGCGCCCACCGTGTACAGGCCGATTTTCATGCATTTCCAACCGTGGGAAGGGGGCCGAAAGGGGATGGGGGTGAATGTGACTGCTCAACCCGACTTTGAGGCATCTAACCCGGGTAGCTCAGCCGGGTTTGACCCGGCGGTTCTGCCGACGGCCTCGCCTTCGAGGGGGGAGCGTCCCCCGTGTACAGGCCGATTTTCATGCATTTCGAACCGTGGGAAGTGGCCCAAAAGGGGATGGGAGTGAATGTGACTGCTCAACCCGACTTTGGCGCTTCCGAGCCGGGTAGCTCAGCCGGGTTTGACCCGGCGGTTCTGCCGACGGTCTCGTCTTCGAGGCGGGTGCCTCCCCCGTGTACAGGCCGATTTTCATGCATTTCGTACCGTGGGAAGTGGTCCAAAAGGGAATGGGGGTGGACGTGACTGCTCATACCGACATCGAGACTTGTAAGCCGTGTAGCTCGGCCGGGTTTGATCCGGCGGGTCTGCCGACGGTCTCGTCTTCGAGAGGGGGGCCTCCCCCGTGTACAGGCCGATTTTCGTGCATTTCCAACGGTGGGAAGAGGTTCAAAAGGGGATGGGGGTGAATGTGACTGCTCAACCCGACTCTGAGGCTTCTAACCCGGGTAGCCCGGCCGGGTTTGACCCGGCGGTTCTGCCGTCGGTCTCGCCTTCGAGGGCGGAGCCTCCCCCGTGTACAGGCCGATTTTCGTGCATTTCAAACCGTGGGAAGCGGTCCAAAAGGGGATGGGAGTGAATGTGACTGCTCATACCGACCTTGGCGCTTCCGACCCGGGTAGCTCAGCCGGGTTTGACCCGGCGGTTCTGCCGACGGTCTCGTCTTCGAGGCGGGTGCCTCCCCCGTGTACAGGCCGATTTTCATGCATTTCGTACCGTGGGAAGTGGTCCAAAAGGGAATGGGGGTGAATGTGACTGCTCAACCCGACTCTGAGGCTTCTAACCCGGGTAGCTCGGCCGGGTTTGACCCGGCGGTTCTGCCGTCGGTCTCGCCTTCGAGAGGGGCGCCTCCCCCGTGTACAGGCCGATTTTCGTGCATTTCCAACGGTGGGAAGAGGTTCAAAAGGGGATGGGGGTGAATGTGACTGCTCAACCCGACTCTGAGGCTTCTAACCCGGGTAGCCCGGCCGGGTTTGACCCGGCGGTTCTGCCGTCGGTCTCGCCTTCGAGGGCGGAGCCTCCCCCGTGTACAGGCCGATTTTCGTGCATTTCAAACCGTGGGAAGCGGTCCAAAAGGGGATGGGAGTGAATGTGACTGCTCATACCGACCTTGGCGCTTCCGACCCGGGTAGCTCAGCCGGGTTTGACCCGGCGGTTCTGCCGACGGTCTCGCCTTCGAGGGGGGAGCGTCCCCCGTGTTCAGGCCGAATTTTGTGCATTTCGAACCGTGGGAAGTTGCCCAAAAGTCGATGGGAGTGAATGTGACTGCTCAACCCGACTTTGGCGCTTCCGAGCCGGGTAGCTCAGCCGGGTTTGACCCGGCGGTTCTGCCGACGGTCTCGTCTTCGAGGCGGGTGCCTCCCCCGTGTACAGGCCGATTTTCATGCATTTCGTACCGTGGGAAGTGGTCCAAAAGGGAATAGGGGTGGACGTGACTGCTCATACCGACATTGAGACTTGTAAGCCGTGTAGCTCGGCCGGGTTTGATCCGGCGGGTCTGCCGACGGTCTCGTCTTCGAGGCGGGTGCCTCCCCCGTGTACAGGCCGATTTTCGTGCATTTCGAACCGTGGGAAGTGGTCCAAAAGGGGATGGGGGTGGACGTGACTGCTCAACCCGACTTTGAGGCTTCTAACCCGGGTAGCTCGGCCGGGTTTGACCCGTCGATTCTGCCGATGGTCTCGTTTTGGAGGGGGGAGCCTCCCCCGTGTTCAGTCCGATTTTCGTGCATTTCGAACCGTGGGAAGTGGCCCAAAAGGGGATGGGAGTGAATGTGACTGCTCATACCGACTTTGGCGCTTCCGAGCCTGGTAGCTCAGCCGGGTTTGATCCGGCGGTTCTGCCGACGGTCTCGTCTTCGAGGCGGCTCCCTCCCCCGTGTACAGGCCGATTTTCATGCATTTGCAACGGTGGGAAGTTGCCCAAAAGGGGATGGGAGTGAATGTGACTGCTCAACCCGACTTTGGCGCTTCCGAGCCTGGTAGCTCAGCCGGGTTTGAACCGGCGGTTCTGCCGACGGTCTCGTCTTCGAGGCGGCTCCCTCCCCCGTGTACAGGCCGATTTTCGTGCATTTCGAACCGTGGGAAGTGGTCCAAAAGGGAATGGGGGTGGACGTGACTGCTCAACCCGACTCTGAGGCTTCTAACCCGGGTAGCTCGGCCGGGTTTGATCCGGCGGTTCTGCCGACGGTCTCGTCTTCGAGGCCGGTGCCTCCCCCGTGTACAGGCCGATTTTCGTGCATTTCCAACGGTGGGAAGTGGTCCAAAAGGGAATGGGGGTGGACGTGTCTGCTCATACCGACTTTGAGACTTGTAAGCCGGGTAGCTCAGCCGGGTTTGTTCCGGCGGTTCTGCCGACGGTCTCGTCATCGAGGGGGGAGCCTCCCCCGTGTCCAGGCCGATTTTCATGCATTTCCAACCGTGGGAAGTGGTCCAAAAGGGAATGGGGGTGAATGTGACTGCTCATACCGACTTTGAGACTTTTAAGCCGGGTAGCTCAGCCGGGTTTGACCCGGCGGTTCTGCCGACGGTCTCGCCTTCGAGGGGGGAGCGTCCCCCGTGTTCAGGCCGAATTTTGTGCATTTCGAACCGTGGGAAGTTGCCCAAAAGTCGATGGGAGTGAATGTGACTGCTCAACCCGACTTTGAGACTTGTAAGCCGGGTAGCTCAGCCGGGTTTGATCCGGCGGTTCTGCCGACGGTCTCGTCTTCGAGGCGGGTGCCTCCCCCGTGTACAGGCCGATTTTCATGCATTTCGTACCGTGGGAAGCGGTCCAAAAGGGGATGGGAGTGAACGTGACTGCTCATACCGACTTTGGCGCTTCCGAGCCGGGTAGCTCAGCCGGGTTTGACCCGGCGGGTCTGCCGACGGTCTCGCCTTCGAGGGGGGAGCGTCCCCCGTGTTCAGGCCGAATCTTGTGCATTTCGAACCGTGGGAAGTTGCCCAAAAGTCGATGGGAGTGAATGTGACTGCTCAACCCGACTTTGAGACTTGTAAGCCGGGTAGCTCAGCCGGGTTTGACCCGGCGGTTCTGCCGACGGTCTCGTCTTCGAGGCCGGTGCCTCCCCCGTGTACAGGCCGATTTTCGTGCATTTCCAACGGTGGGAAGTGGTCCAAAAGGGAATGGGGGTGGACGTGTCTGCTCATACCGACTTTGAGACTTGTAAGCCGGGTAGCTCAGCCGGGTTTGTTCCGGCGGTTCTGCCGACGGTCTCGTCATCGAGGGGGGAGCCTCCCCCGTGTCCAGGCCGATTTTCATGCATTTCCAACCGTGGGAAGTGGTCCAAAAGGGAATGGGGGTGAATGTGACTGCTCATACCGACTTTGAGACTTTTAAGCCGGGTAGCTCGGCCGGGTTTGACCCGGCGGTTCTGCCGACGGTCTCGTCTTCGAGGCGGGTGCCTCCCCCGTGTACAGGCCGATTTTCGTGCATTTCGAACCGTGGGAAGTGGTCTAAAAGTCGATGGGAGTGAACGTGACTGCTCAACCCGACTTTGAGACTTGTAAGCCGGGTAGCTCAGCCAGGTTTGACCCGGCGGTTCTGCCGACGGTCTCGCCTTCGAGGGCGGACCCTCCCCCGTGTACAGGCCGGTTTTCGTGCATTTCGAACCGTGGGAAGTGATCCAAAAGGGAATGGGGGTGAACGTGACTGCCCAACCCGGCTTTGAGACTTGTAAGCCGGGTAGCTCAGCCGGGTTGGACCCGGCGGTTCTGCCGACGGTCTCGACTTCGAGGCGGGTGCCTCCCCCGTGTACAGGCCGATTTTCATGCATTTGCAACGGTGGGAAGTTGCCCAAAAGTCGATGGGAGTGAATGTGACTGCTCAACCCGACTTCGAGACTTGTAAGCCGGGTAGCTCAGCCGGGTTTGACCCGGCGGTTCTGCCGACGGTCTCGCCTTCGAGGGGGGAGCCTCCCCCGTGTACAGGCCGATTTTCGTGCATTTCCAACGGTGGGAACAGGTTCAAAAGGGGATGGGAGTGATTGTGACTGCTCAACCCGACTCTAGGGCTTCTAACCCGGGTAGCCCGGCCGGGTTTGACCCGGCGGTTCTGCCGACGGTCTCGTCTTCGAGGCGGGTGCCTCCCCCGTATACAGGCCGATTTTCATGCATTTCGAACCGTGGGAAGTGGTCCAAAAGGGAATGGGGGTGGACGTGTCTGCTCATACCGACTTTGAGACTTGTAAGCCGGGTAGCTCAGCCGGGTTTGATCCGGCGGTTCTGCCGACGGTCTCGCCTTCGAGGGGGGAGCCTCCCCCGTGTTCAGTCCGATTTCCATGCATTTCCAACCGTGGGAAGTTGCCCAAAAGGGGATGGGAGTGAATGTGACTGCTCAACCCGACTTTGGCGCTTCCGAGCCGGGTAGCTCAGCCGGGTTTGACCCGGCGGTTCTGCCGACGGTCTCGTCTTCGAGGCGGGTGCCTCCCCCGTATACAGGCCGATTTTCATGCATTTCGAACCGTGGGAAGTGGTCCAAAAGGGAATGGGGGTGGACGTGTCTGCTCATACCGACTTTGAGACTTGTAAGCCGGGTAGCTCAGCCGGGTTTGATCCGGCGGTTCTGCCGACGGTCTCGCCTTCGAGGGGGGAGCCTCCCCCGTGTTCAGTCCGATTTCCATGCATTTCCAACCGTGGGAAGTTGCCCAAAAGGGGATGGGAGTGAATGTGACTGCTCAACCCGACTTTGGCGCTTCCGAGCCGGGTAGCTCAGCCGGGTTTGACCCGGCGGTTCTGCCGACGGTCTCGTCTTCGAGGCGGGTGCCTCCCCCGTGTACAGGCCGATTTTCATGCATTTGGAACCGTGGGAAGTGGTCCAAAAGGGAATGGGGGTGGACGTGACTGCTCATACCGACTTTGAGACTTGTAAGCCGGGTAGCTCAGCCGGGTTTGACCCGGCGGTTCTGCCGACGGTCTCGCCTTCGAGGGGGGAGCCTCCCCCGTGTTCAGTCCGATTTTCGTGCATTTCCCACGGTGGGAAATGGTATCTTTCATTACGGGGACAAGGGTCTGAAGCGGTGAAGTCAGTAACCGGCATAGTTAAGGAAAGGGTTCGAATTTTCTCAACAGTACGAAAAAAGTGAGCAGGGAAGCTAGAGAAGGTGTCAGTGAGTCCCAAACGAGTGAACCGCAAAACTTAGGGAAATGCCCGAAAGCGTTTTAAAGGGTGAAATCGGGAACGAGGAAATGATCGGAAAGTGCCTGAAAGTGCTAAATGAGTAAACAGAAAAACGAAGAAAAATGTTTGAAAAGAAGAAGTGAGTAACCAGGAAAACTTAGAAAAATGTTCAAAACGAAGAAATCAGTAACCAGGAAAACTTAGAAAAATGATCAAAAAGAAGAAATGAGTAACCAGGAAAACTTAGAAAAATGTTTAAAAAGAAGAAATCAGTAACCAGGAAAACTTAGGAAAATGTTTAAAAAGAAGAAATCAGTAACCAGAAAAACTGCGAAAAATGTTTAAAAAGAAGAAATGAGTAACCAGAAAAACTTAGAAAAATGTTTAAAAAGAAGAAATCAGTAACCAGGAAAACTTAGAAAAATGTTTAAAAAGAAGAAATCAGTAACCAGGAAAACTTAGAAAAATGTTATAAAAGAAGAAGTGAGTAACCAGAAAAACTTAGAAAAATGTTTAAAAAGAAGAAATCAGTAACCAGAAAAACTGCGAAAAATGTTTAAAAAGAAGAAATCAGTAACCAGACAAACTGCGAAAAATGTTTAAAAAGAAGAAATCAGTAACCAGGAAAACTTAGAAAAATGTTTAAAAAGAAGAAGTGAGTAACCAGAAAAACTTAGAAAAATGTTTAAAAAGAAGAAATCAGTAACCAGAAAAACTTAGAAAAATGTTTAAAAAGAAGAAATCAGTAACCAGAAAAACTGCGAAAAATGTTTAAAAAGAAGAAATCAGTAACCAGAAAAACTTAGAAAAATGTTTAAAAAGAAGAAGTGAGTAACCAGAAAAACTTAGAAAAATGTTTAAAAAGAAGAAATCAGTAACCAGAAAAACGGCGAAAAATGTTTAAAAAGAAGAAATCAGTAACCAGACAAACTGCGAAAAATGTTTAAAAAGAAGAAATCAGTAACCAGAAAAACTTAGAAAAATGTTTAAAAAGAAGAAATCAGTAACCAGAAAAACTTAGAAAAATGTTTCAAAAGAAGAAGTGAGTAACCAGAAAAACTTAGAAAAATGTTTAAAAAGAAGAAGTGAGTAACCAGAAAAACTTAGAAAAATGTTTAAAAAGAAGAAATCAGTAACCAGAAAAACTTAGAAAAATGTTTAAAAAGAAGAAATCAGTAACCAGAAAAACTGCGAAAAATGTTTAAAAAGAAGAAATCAGTAACCAGACAAACTGCGAAAAATGTTTAAAAAGAAGAAATCAGTAACCAGGAAAACTTAGAAAAATGTTTAAAAAGAAGAAGTCAGTAACCAGAAAAACTTAGAAAAATGTTTAAAAAGAAGAAATCAGTAACCAGAAAAACTTAGAAAAATGTTTAAAAAGAAGAAATCAGTAACCAGAAAAACTGCGAAAAATGTTTAAAAAGAAGAAATCAGTAACCAGAAAAACTTAGAAAAATGTTTAAAAAGAAGAAGTGAGTAACCAGAAAAACTTAGAAAAATGTTTAAAAAGAAGAAATCAGTAACCAGAAAAACGGCGAAAAATGTTTAAAAAGAAGAAATCAGTAACCAGACAAACTGCGAAAAATGTTTAAAAAGAAGAAATCAGTAACCAGAAAAACTTAGAAAAATGTTTCAAAAGAAGAAGTGAGTAACCAGAAAAACTTAGAAAAATGTTTAAAAAGAAGAAGTGAGTAACCAGAAAAACTTAGAAAAATGTTTAAAAAGAAGAAATCAGTAACCAGAAAAACTTAGAAAAATGTTTAAAAAGAAGAAATCAGTAACCAGAAAAACTGCGAAAAATGTTTAAAAAGAAGAAATCAGTAACCAGACAAACTGCGAAAAATGTTTAAAAAGAAGAAATCAGTAACCAGGAAAACTTAGAAAAATGTTTAAAAAGAAGAAGTGAGTAACCAGAAAAACTTAGAAAAATGTTTAAAAAGAAGAAATCAGTAACCAGAAAAACTTAGAAAAATGTTTAAAAAGAAGAAATCAGTAACCAGAAAAACTGCGAAAAATGTTTAAAAAGAAGAAATCAGTAACCAGAAAAACTTAGAAAAATGTTTAAAAAGAAGAAGTGAGTAACCAGAAAAACTTAGAAAAATGTTTAAAAAGAAGAAATCAGTAACCAGAAAAACGGCGAAAAATGTTTAAAAAGAAGAAATCAGTAACCAGACAAACTGCGAAAAATGTTTAAAAAGAAGAAATCAGTAACCAGAAAAACTTAGAAAAATGTTTCAAAAGAAGAAGTGAGTAACCAGAAAAACTTAGAAAAATGTTTAAAAAGAAGAAGTGAGTAACCAGAAAAACTTAGAAAAATGTTTAAAAAGAAGAAATCAGTAACCAGAAAAACTTAGAAAAATGTTTAAAAAGAAGAAATCAGTAACCAGAAAAACTTAGAAAAATGTTTAAAAAGAAGAAATCAGTAACCAGAAAAACTGCGAAAAATGTTTAAAAAGAAGAAATCAGTAACCAGACAAACTGCGAAAAATGTTTAAAAAGAAGAAATCAGTAACCAGGAAAACTTAGAAAAATGTTTAAAAAGAAGAAGTGAGTAACCAGAAAAACTTAGAAAAATGTTTAAAAAGAAGAAATCAGTAACCAGAAAAACTTAGAAAAATGTTTAAAAAGAAGAAATCAGTAACCAGAAAAACTGCGAAAAATGTTTAAAAAGAAGAAATCAGTAACCAGAAAAACTTAGAAAAATGTTTAAAAAGAAGAAGTGAGTAACCAGAAAAACTTAGAAAAATGTTTAAAAAGAAGAAATCAGTAACCAGAAAAACGGCGAAAAATGTTTAAAAAGAAGAAATCAGTAACCAGACAAACTGCGAAAAATGTTTAAAAAGAAGAAATCAGTAACCAGAAAAACTTAGAAAAATGTTTAAAAAGAAGAAATCAGTAACCAGAAAAACTTAGAAAAATGTTTCAAAAGAAGAAGTGAGTAACCAGAAAAACTTAGAAAAATGTTTAAAAAGAAGAAGTGAGTAACCAGAAAAACTTAGAAAAATGTTTAAAAAGAAGAAATCAGTAACCAGAAAAACTTAGAAAAATGTTTAAAAAGAAGAAATCAGTAACCAGAAAAACTTAGAAAAATGTTTAAAAAGAAGAAATCAGTAACCAGGAAAACTTAGAAAAATGTTTAAAAAGAAGAAATCAGTAACCAGAAAAACTGCGAAAAATGTTTAAAAAGAAGAAATGAGTAACCAGGAAAACTTAGAAAAATGTTTAAAAAGAAGAAGTGAGTAACCAGAAAAACTTAGAAAAATGTTTAAAAAGAAGAAATCAGTAACCAGACAAACTTAGAAAAATGTTTAAAAAGAAGAAATCATTAACCAGACAAACTGCGAAAAATGTTTAAAAAGAAGAAATCAGTAACCAGAAAAACTTAGAAAAATGTTTAAAAAGAAGAAATCAGTAACCAGAAAAACTTAGAAAAATGTTTAAAAAGAAGAAATCAGTAACCAGGAAAACTTAGAAAAATGTTTAAAAAGAAGAAGTGAGTAACCAGAAAAACTTAGAAAAATGTTTAAAAAGAAGAAATCAGTAACCAGAAAAACGGCGAAAAATGTTTAAAAAGAAGAAATCAGTAACCAGACAAACTGCGAAAAATGTTTAAAAAGAAGAAGTCAGTAACCAGAAAAACTTAGAAAAATGTTTAAAAAGAAGAAATGAGTAACCAGAAAAACTTAGAAAAATGTTTAAAAAGAAGAAATCAGTAACCAGAAAAACTTAGAAAAATGTTTAAAAAGAAGAAGTGAGTAACCAGGAAAACTTAGAAAAATGTTTAAAAAGAAGAAATGAGTAACCAGAAAAACTTAGAAAAATGTTTAAAAAGAAGAAATCAGTAACCAGAAAAACTTAGAAAAATGTTTAAAAAGAAGAAATGAGTAACCAGAAAAACTTAGAAAAATGTTTAAAAAGAAGAAATCAGTAACCAGAAAAACGGCGAAAAATGTTTAAAAAGAAGAAATCAGTAACCAGAAAAACGGCGAAAAATGTTTAAAAAGAAGAAATCAGTAACCAGAAAAACTTAGAAAAATGTTTAAAAAGAAGAAGTGAGTAACCAGAAAAACTTAGAAAAATGTTTAAAAAGAAGAAATGAGTAACCAGAAAAACTTAGAAAAATGTTTAAAAAGAAGAAATCAGTAACCAGAAAAACTTAGAAAAATGTTTAAAAAGAAGAAATGAGTAACCAGAAAAACGGCGAAAAATGTTTAAAAAGAAGAAATCAGTAACCAGAAAAACGGCGAAAAATGTTTAAAAAGAAGAAATCAGTAACCAGACAAACTGCGAAAAATGTTTAAAAAGAAGAAATCAGTAACCAGAAAAACTTAGAAAAATGTTTAAAAAGAAGAAATCAGTAACCAGGAAAACTTGGAAAAAAACACTTAGAAAAATTTTCAGCAAAGTGTGAAAAATATTCTAAGTGTCAGCGGAGGAAAATGCTGCAGCATCGGGAAAGATTCGCAAACTTACACCGAACATGTGCTCCGAAGTGCCGGAGGAATTGGGTGAATTGAGCCCGGCAAATGGCCAGCTGTCGTTTTGTGCCTGCAGCCCGAAAACTTTAACTTTGTCTGTCGCGGAAGTCCGGACCGAGAAAAATCCAAACGGTTTTGACCGGACCGAGTTCCAGACCGATGCAGTCAAATTTGGAATTCAGACCCATTCAGTGCCACTTGTAGTTTTTCCGCAGTGAGGTTGGCGGGGTACCCGGAGATATATGGGAACACGATTTTTAGAACAAAATGGCGGCGCGGGACCGTTCTGAAAGGCATCCGAAAAACGGTTCCACGGGCATAGCACTTTAATGACAGGTATGAGTGCATGCCGGAGAGCTCTTGGAAGTCGAATTTTTGACACTTTGTCAATTTTTTGACAGATTTGACAAACTCTTTCTGTCTGTTCTAAGAGTCAGTCAGAGACTTGTGCGGCGGTCTTTTGACACTATTGGAGGGCGGGCAAACCCCACGTTGACTCCGGCCGTCCCTCCACAGGCGCTCGTGTCCAAAATGAAGGCGAGAGACGCGAGTGGCCTGGTTCCCTTGGGTGTTGCCAAGAAGGCTGCGGGCTGACCGTTGCCTGAGCACTCCCTAAAGCCTCTTGTGATGAGAGCAGACCTCGCCTGCCGCACGACCGGCTCTGGGAGTCGTTGGGCCGCTATTTGTGAATAGTCTGGTCCTCCTCTGCCACCCGGACAAGCGCGATGGCTCTGCCGCCCTGCGGTGCTCGTCACCCAGGTTTGGGGAACACGATACTCGTAACAAAAATAAAAGGCGGCTCGGGACCTGCAGGCGAAAGGGGTCCCGTGGTGCTAAGCACGTCGACTTCGGGTCTCGGTGCAAGCCGGAGAGCTCACGGAAGTCTAAAGTTTTCGGCACGTGGTCGAATCTTTTCAAAGGCTTACCCGGCTCTTTCCGTCCATTCTGAGAGTAAGTCAGAGGCCGGTGCGGAGGTCTCTTGACAATCGGAGGGGGTGGTGGCCCTCCGCAGGCGCTCGTGTCGAAAATGAAGGCGAGAGACGCGAGTGGCCTGGTTCCCCTGGGTGTTGCCAGGAAGGCTGCGGGCTGACCCTTGCCTGAGCACTCCCTAAAGCCTCTTGTGATGAGAGCAGACCTCGCGCGCCGCACGACCGGCTCTGGGAGTCGTTGGGCCGCTATCTGTGAATAGTCTGGTCCTCCTCTGCCACCCGGCCAAGTGCGATGGCTCTGCCGCCCTGCGGTGCTCGTCACGCAGGTATGGGGCACACGATGCTCGTAACAGCAAATAAAGGCGGCTCGGGACCTGCAGGCGAAAGGGGTCCCGTGGTGCTTAGCACGTCGACTTCGGGTCTCGGTGCAAGCCGGAGAGCTCACGGAAGTCTAAAGTTTTCGGCACGTGGTCGAATCTTTTGAAAGGCTTACCCGGCTCTTTCCGTCCATTCTGAGAGTCAGTCAGAGGCCGGTGCGGCGGTCTATTGACGACCGGAGGCTCCCATGGGTGTTGCGATGAGGGTGGAGGGCACAGAACCTTGCCTTAGCACTCCCTAATAAAGCCTCTTGTGAAGAGAGCAGACCTCGCGCGCCGCACGACCGGCTCTGGGAGTCGTTGGGCCGCTATCTGTGAATAGTCTGGTCCTCCTCTGCCAC
>NW_027310816.1:42500-45740 GCF_047496795.1 Chiloscyllium punctatum | reverse complement strand
TTAATTTGACTCAACACGGGAAACCTCACCCGGCCCGGACACGGAAAGGATTGACAGATTGATAGCTCTTTCTCGATTCTGTGGGTGGTGGTGCATGGCCGTTCTTAGTTGGTGGAGCGATTTGTCTGGTTAATTCCGATAACGAACGAGACTCCCACATGCTAAATAGTTACGCGACCCCGAGCGGTCCGCGTCCAACTTCTTAGAGGGACAAGTGGCGTACAGCCACACGAGATTGAGCAATAACAGGTCTGTGATGCCCTTAGATGTCCGGGGCTGCACGCGCGCTACACTGAATGGATCAGCGTGTGTCTACCCTACGCCGCCAGGTGTGGGTAACCCGTTGAACCCCATTCGTGATGGGGATTGGGAATTGCAATTATTTCCCATGAACGAGGAATTCCCAGTAAGTGTGGGTCATAAGCTCGCGTTGATTAAGTCCCTGCCCTTTGTACACACCGCCCGTCGCTACTACCGATTGGATGGTTTAGTGAGGTCCTCGGATCGGCCCCGCCGGTGTCGGACAAGGCCCTGGTGGAGCGCCGAGAAGACGATCAAACTTGACTATCTAGAGGAAGTAAAAGTCGTAACAAGGTTTCCGTAGGTGAACCTGCGGAAGGATCATTATCGGCTGGGGGTACGCCCGTTTCCGATTCACCTTGTCTCGCGGGGGTGGTTTCGGGGCCAGCAGGAGAGCTCGTCAGGGTAGCAGGCCCTGCAGCCGTGGTCACCGCCAAACCCCCCCAACTGTTGGGCGCCTACCTGCGCGGGGCAGGAGGACACTTTCCGATTTCAAATCTCCGTTTGCCGAGTCCACCCCGAACGCACGCGGGCGGGCGGGTTCGCATCACCCTTCGTCACAAGGGGCGAAGCCCGTTCCACCGTCTCGTCAGTAGTGCCGACCGGTCTGTGATCGACGAGGGGAGCCACACCAGGTCCGGCCCTGCTGCTTGGCGGCACCGCGTCGTCGGGAGCTCGCGACAGACGGAGGGTTTCGGTGTACTCTCCAGCCACGGGGAAACGAAGCCGGTGATGCAGGCGCCGGTCTTTCGCTCCCAAATCGGCTGGGTTTACATCGTTGCTATCTAGTCACGCTCCCTTCAAACCCCACGGGGTACCTATTCCCCTCACCCGTCTGTGCGTAGACAGCCTCTTTGCACTTGCGGGATGGGGGTGGTGGTTTAAAGACTCTCGAGTTGCCGCCCGTCGGTCCTCGAGCTCCGTGCAGTAGTGATCCCCAGCGAACTGCCAGCAGGGCGAACGAGCGATCCCGCTCTCGGTCGGGGCGCCTGGCGTCGATCGGTGGTCGGTGGCTTGCGGACAAGCTGCGCTGTGAGTGTGGGAACGAGTATGACGAGCCGTTGCCGCGACTCCCAGTCCACCTCGGCGGTGGCTGGGCCGGGCGGGCGTCTGCTCGGGCGAGTGCCGCCCCCGCCTCCTCGCAGGAAGCCCGCTCGCCGTCACGCCGCCACGTGCACGCGTCAGTGACGCTGCCGAACCGATGGCCGGTGCCCGTTCCCGCCTCTGCTTTTCCTAGGGCAAAGCTGCTGCACGCCTCGTGATACTCCGCGGGCGACATGGTGGCGGTGATCCTGCCTCCGTCGCTGCGGTGCGTTGGGGCACGCATCGCCTCTTGGGCGCCCTGTTTTTTTTCAACCAATAGATGTATGTCTCTGCGGGCCGCACCAGGCTGGTGCTCCCCACAGCTTCACGCCACCCTGCTCCGCCCGCACGCCGGCGTGCAGGTGGCTGCTGCTAAAGGTGGGGAGTGTATGTGCGGTCCGGGTGGCTTTCCTCTGGCGAGGGAGAGACCTTAAGCAAACTCAGAGACAAATCTTGACGGTCGATCACTCGTAAAAATAAAACGTGACAAACTTTGTGTTGGTTCAAGTACGAAAGGATCTCTGTCGGCTTGGGGGTACGCCCGTTTCCGTTTCAACTTGTCTCGCGAGGGTGGTTTCGGGGCCAGCAGGAGAGCTCGTCGGGGTAGCAGGCCCTGCAGCCGTGGTCACCGCCAAACCCCCACAACTCGAGCAAGTGAAAAAAAAAGTAACAGGAGCGAAAGCATCTCTGTCGGCTTGGGGGTACGCCCGTTTCCGTTTCAACTTGTCTCGCGAGGGTGGTTTCGGGGCCAGCAGGAGAGCTCGTCGGGGTAGCAGGCCCTGCAGCCGTGGTCACCGCCAAACCCCCACAACTCGAGCAAGTGAAAAAAAAAAGTAACAAATAAGAAAGGATCGTCGGCTTGGGGGTACGCCCGTTTCCGTTTCAACTTGTCTCGCGAGGGTGGTTTCGGGGCCAGCAGGAGAGCTCGTCGGGGTAGCAGGCCCTGCAGCCGTGGTCACCGCCAAACCCCCACAACTCGAGCAAGTGAAAAAAAAAGTAACAAATAAGAAAGGATCGTCGGCTTGGGGGTACGCCCGTTTCCGTTTCAACTTGTCTCGCGAGGGTGGTTTCGGGGCCAGCAGGAGAGCTCGTCGGGGTAGCAGGCCCTGCAGCCGTGGTCACCGCCAAACCCCCACAACTCGAGCAAGTGAAAAAAAAAAGTAACAAATAAGAAAGGATCTCTGTCGGCTTGGGGGTACGCCCGTTTCCGTTTCAACTTGTCTCGCGAGGGTGGTTTCGGGGCCAGCAGGAGAGCTCGTCGGGGTAGCAGGCCCTGCAGCCGTGGTCACCGCCAAATCCCCACAACTCGAGCAAGTGAAAAAAAAAGTAACAAATAAGAAAGGATCGTCGGCTTGGGGGTACGCCCGTTTCCGTTTCAACTTGTCTCGCGAGGGTGGTTTCGGGGCCAGCAGGAGAGCTCGTCGGGGTAGCAGGCCCTGCAGCCGTGGTCACCGCCAAACCCCCCACAACTGTTGGGCGCCTACCTGCGCGGGGCAGGAGGACACTTTCCGATTTCAAATCTCCGTTTGCCGAGTCCACCCCGAACGCACGCGGGCGGGCGGGTTCGCATCACCCTTCGTCACAAGGGGCGAAGCCCGTTCCACCGTCTCGTCAGTAGTGCCGACCGGTCTGTGATCGACGAGGGGAGCCACACCAGGTCCGGCCCTGCTGCTTGGCGGCACCGCGTCGTCGGGAGCTCGCGACAGACGGAGGGTTTCGGTGTACTCTCCAGCCACGGGAAACGAAGCCGGTGATGCAGGCGCCGGTCTTTCGCTCCCAAATCGGCTGGGTTTACATCGTTGCTATCTAGTCACGCTCCCTTCAAACCCGACGGGGTACCTATTCCCCTCACCCGTC
>NW_027310816.1:22500-35000 GCF_047496795.1 Chiloscyllium punctatum | reverse complement strand
TTCGGGTTGGTATAAATCAGTAACCACCGACACTTAGAATATTTTCGAGTTGGTATAAATCAGTAACCACTGACACTTAGAATATTTTCGACTTGGTATAAATCAGTAACCACTGACACTTAGAATATTTTCGGGTTGGTATAAATCAGTAACCACCGACACTTAGAATATTTTCGAGTTGGTATAAATCAGTAACCACCGACACTTAGAATTTTTTCGAGTTGGTATAAATCAGTAACCACTGACACTTAGAATATTTTCGGGTTGGTATAAATCAGTAACCACCGACACTTAGAATATTTTCGAGTTGGTATAAATCAGTAACCACTGACACTTAGAATTTTTTCGAGTTGGTATAAATCAGTAACCACTGACACTTAGAATATTTTCGACTTGGTATAAATCAGTAACCACTGACACTTAGAATATTTTCGGGTAGGTATAAATCAGTAACCACCGACACTTAGAATATTTTCGAGTTGGTATAAATCAGTAACCACCGACACTTAGAATTTTTTCGAGTTGGTATAAATCAGTAACCACTGACACTTAGAATTTTTTCGGGTTGGTATAAATCAGTAACCACCGACACTTAGAATATTTTCGAGTTGGTATAAATCAGTAACCACTGACACTTAGAATTTTTTCGGGTCGGTATAAATCAGTAACCACTGACACTTAGAATTTTTTCGAGTTGGTATAAATCAGTAACCACTGACACTTAGAATATTTTCGGGTTGGTATAAATCAGTAACCACTGACACTTAGAATTTTTTCGACTTGGTATAAATCAGTAACCACTGACACTTAGAATTTTTTCGGGTTGGTATAAATCAGTAACCACTGACACTTAGAATATTTTCGGGTTGGTATAAATCAGTAACCACTGACACTTAGAATTTTTTCGGGTTGGTATAAATCAGTAACCACCGACACTTAGAATTTTTTCGGCTCAGTAGAAATCAGTAACCAAGCGCATTTTTGAATTGGTTACTGATTTCTCCGTTCGAGTTGCGGCTGCGGTTGGCTTCAAATAGTGGTGGGGGCTTAATTATCGCCGAGGGGAGCATGTCCCGGTGGTGTGGCCGAGGATGGAGTGCCTTTTGAAGGGGGTGTTTCTGAATTTGGACCCTTTTTGAGTTGCATGGCCGGATGGGTGTGGTTTTGAAGGGTGTGTCTGTCTGGAGTGGCACCGGCGTTGGTGTGAGGCTGAGGGTGGGCGTTCGGTTCCTGGTTAGGGATAGGGAAAGGGTGAGACTTAGCTTTAGTGCTCGTGCCCCCGATTTTGGTAATGTTTGACGTCAATTTTCCAAGGAGGCGAATGCAAGGCTTCAGAGGGACTTTGAGTGTTCGGGGGCGGGGTAGCTCAGCCGGATTTGCCCCGGCGGTTCTGCGGACGGTGTTGACTTCGAGGGCGGACCGGCCCCCGTGTTCAGTCCGAATATCGTGCATTGTTAACGGCGGGAAGTGTTCCAAAAGGGAATGGGATTGAATGTGACTGCTGAAGCCGACTTTGAGACCTGTAACGCGGGTAGCTCAGCCGGATTTGACCCGGCGGTTCTGGCGACGGTCTCGCCTTCGAGGGGGGAGCGCCCCGCGTGTTCAGGCCGAATTTTGTGCATTTCCATCGGCGGGAAGAGGTCCAAACGGGAATGGGATTGAATGTGACTGCTGAAGCCGACATTGAGACCTCTAACGCGGGTAGCTCGGCAGGATTTGACCCGGCGGTTCTGCCGAAGGTCTCACCTTCGAGGGGGGAGCGTCCCGCGTGTTCAGGCCGAATATCGTGCATTGTTAACGGCGGGAAGTGTTCCAAACGGGAATGGGATTGAATGTGACTGCTGAAGCCGACATTGAGACCTCTAACGCGGGTAGCTCGGCCGGATTTGACCCGGCGGTTCTGGCGACGGTCTCGCCTTCGAGGGGGGAGCGTCCCGCGTGTTCAGGCCGAATTTTGTGCATTTCCATCGGCGGGAAGAGGTCCAAACGGGAATGGGATTGAATGTGACTGCTGAAGCCGACATTGAGACCTCTAACGCGGGTAGCTCGGCCGGATTTGACCCGGCGGTTCTGCCGAAGGTCTCACCTTCGAGGGGGGAGCGTCCCGCGTGTTCAGGCCGAATTTTGTGCATTTCCATCGGCGGGAAGAGGTCCAAACGGGAATGGGATTGAATGTGACTGCTGAAGCCGACATTGAGACCTCTAACGCGGGTAGCTCGGCCGGATTTGACCCGGCGGTTCTGCCGAAGGTCTCACCTTCGAGGGGGGAGCGCCCACCGTGTACAGGCCGATTTTCATGCATTTCCAACCGTGGGAAGGGGTCCGAAAGGGGATGGGGGTGAACGTGACTGCTCAACCCGACTTTGAGACCTGTAACGCGGGTAGCTCAGCCGGATTTGACCCGGCGGTTCTGGCGACGGTCTCGCCTTCGAGGGGGGAGCGCCCCGCGTGTTCAGGCCGAATTTTGTGCATTTCCATCGGCGGGAAGAGGTCCAAACGGGAATGGGATTGAATGTGACTGCTGAAGCCGACATTGAGACCTCTAACGCGGGTAGCTCGGCAGGATTTGACCCGGCGGTTCTGCCGAAGGTCTCACCTTCGAGGGGGGAGCGCCCACCGTGTACAGGCCGATTTTCATGCATTTCCAACCGTGGGAAGGGGGCCGAAAGGGGATGGGGGTGAATGTGACTGCTCAACCCGACTTTGAGGCATCTAACCCGGGTAGCTCAGCCGGGTTTGACCCGGCGGTTCTGCCGACTGCCTCGCCTTCGAGGGGGGAGCGTCCCCCGTGTACAGGCCGATTTTCATGCATTTCGAACCGTGGGAAGTGGCCCAAAAGGGGATGGGGGTGAATGTGACTGCTCAACCCGACTTTGGCGCTTCCGAGCCGGGTAGCCCGGCCGGGTTTGACCCGGCGGTTCTGCCGTCGGTCTCGCCTTCGAGGGCGGAGCCTCCCCCGTGTACAGGCCGATTTTCATGCATTTGCAACGGTGGGAAGTTGCCCAAAAGTCGATGGGAGTGAATGTGACTGCTCAACCCGACTTTGAGACTTTTAAGCCGGGTAGCTCAGCCGGGTTTGACCCGGCGGTTCTGCCGACGGTCTCGCCTTCGAGGGGGGAGCCTCCCCCGTGTACAGGCCGATTTTCGTGCATTTCCAACGGTGGGAAGAGGTTCAAAAGGGGATGGGAGTGAATGTGACTGCTCAACCCGACTCTGAGGCTTCTAACCCGGGTAGCTCGGCCGGGTTTGATCCGGCGGTTCTGCCGACGGTCTCGTCTTCGAGGCCGGTGCCTCCCCCGTGTACAGGCCGATTTTCGTGCATTTCCAACGGTGGGAAGTGGTCCAAAAGGGAATGGGGGTGGACGTGTCTGCTCATACCGACTTTGAGACTTGTAAGCCGGGTAGCTCAGCCGGGTTTGACCCGGCGGTTCTGCCGACGGTCTCGCCTTCGAGGGGGGAGCCTCCCCCGTGTACAGGCCGATTTCCGTGCATTTCCAACGGTGGGAAGAGGTTCAAAAGGGGATGGGAGTGAATGTGACTGCTCAACCCGACTCTGAGGCTTCTAACCCGGGTAGCTCGGCCGGGTTTGATCCGGCGGTTCTGCCGACGGTCTCGTCTTCGAGGCCGGTGCCTCCCCCGTGTACAGGCCGATTTTCGTGCATTTCCAACGGTGGGAAGAGGTTCAAAAGGGGATGGGGGTGAATGCGACTGCTCAACCCGACTCTGAGGCTTCTAACCCGGGTAGCCCGGCCGGGTTTGACCCGGCGGTTCTGCCGTCGGTCTCGCCTTCGAGGGCGGAGCCTCCCCCGTGTACAGGCCGATTTTCATGCATTTGCAACGGTGGGAAGTTGCCCAAAAGTCGATGGGAGTGAATGTGACTGCTCAACCCGACTTTGAGACTTTTAAGCCGGGTAGCTCAGCCGGGTTTGACCCGGCGGTTCTGCCGACGGTCTCGCCTTCGAGGGGGGAGCCTCCCCCGTGTACAGGCCGATTTTCGTGCATTTCCAACGGTGGGAAGAGGTTCAAAAGGGGATGGGAGTGAATGTGACTGCTCAACCCGACTCTGAGGCTTCTAACCCGGGTAGCTCGGCCGGGTTTGATCCGGCGGTTCTGCCGACGGTCTCGTCTTCGAGGCCGGTGCCTCCCCCGTGTACAGGCCGATTTTCGTGCATTTCCAACGGTGGGAAGTGGTCCAAAAGGGAATGGGGGTGGACGTGTCTGCTCATACCGACTTTGAGACTTGTAAGCCGGGTAGCTCAGCCGGGTTTGTTCCGGCGGTTCTGCCGACGGTCTCGTCATCGAGGGGGGAGCCTCCCCCGTGTCCAGGCCGATTTTCATGCATTTCCAACCGTGGGAAGTGGTCCAAAAGGGAATGGGGGTGAATGTGACTGCTCATACCGACTTTGAGACTTTTAAGCCGGGTAGCTCAGCCGGGTTTGACCCGGCGGTTCTGCCGACGGTCTCGCCTTCGAGGGGGGAGCGTCCCCCGTGTTCAGGCCGAATTTTGTGCATTTCGAACCGTGGGAAGTTGCCCAAAAGTCGATGGGAGTGAATGTGACTGCTCAACCCGACTTTGAGACTTGTAAGCCGGGTAGCTCAGCCGGGTTTGACCCGGCGGTTCTGCCGACGGTCTCGTCTTCGAGGCGGGTGCCTCCCCCGTGTACAGGCCGATTTTCATGCATTTCGTACCGTGGGAAGCGGTCCAAAAGGGGATGGGAGTGAACGTGACTGCTCATACCGACTTTGGCGCTTCCGAGCCGGGTAGCTCAGCCGGGTTTGACCCGGCGGGTCTGCCGACGGTCTCGCCTTCGAGGGGGGAGCGTCCCCCGTGTTCAGGCCGAATCTTGTGCATTTCGAACCGTGGGAAGTTGCCCAAAAGTCGATGGGAGTGAATGTGACTGCTCAACCCGACTTTGAGACTTGTAAGCCGGGTAGCTCAGCCGGGTTTGACCCGGCGGTTCTGCCGACGGTCTCGTCTTCGAGGCGGATGCCACCCCCGTGTACAGGCCGATTTTCGTGCATTTCCAACCGTGGGAAGTGGTCTAAAAGTCGATGGGAGTGAACGTGACTGCTCAACCCGACTCTGAGGCTTCTAACCCGGGTAGCTCGGCCGGGTTTGACCCGGCGGTTCTGCCGACGGTCTCGTCTTCGAGGCGGGTGCCTCCCCCGTGTACAGGCCGATTTTCGTGCATTTCGAACCGTGGGAAGTGGTCTAAAAGTCGATGGGAGTGAACGTGACTGCTCAACCCGACTTTGAGACTTGTAAGCCGGGTAGCTCAGCCAGGTTTGACCCGGCGGTTCTGCCGACGGTCTCGCCTTCGAGGGCGGACCCTCCCCCGTGTACAGGCCGGTTTTCGTGCATTTCGAACCGTGGGAAGTGATCCAAAAGGGAATGGGGGTGAACGTGACTGCCCAACCCGGCTTTGAGACTTGTAAGCCGGGTAGCTCAGCCGGGTTGGACCCGGCGGTTCTGCCGACGGTCTCGACTTCGAGGCGGGTGCCTCCCCCGTGTACAGGCCGATTTTCATGCATTTGCAACGGTGGGAAGTTGCCCAAAAGTCGATGGGAGTGAATGTGACTGCTCAACCCGACTTCGAGACTTGTAAGCCGGGTAGCTCAGCCGGGTTTGACCCGGCGGTTCTGCCGACGGTCTCGCCTTCGAGGGGGGAGCCTCCCCCGTGTACAGGCCGATTTTCGTGCATTTCCAACGGTGGGAAGAGGTTCAAAAGGGGATGGGAGTGAATGTGACTGCTCAACCCGACTTTGGCGCTTCCGAGCCGGGTAGCTCAGCCGGGTTTGACCCGGCGGGTCTGCCGACGGTCTCGTCTTCGAGGCGGGTGCCTCCCCCGTATACAGGCCGATTTTCATGCATTTCGAACCGTGGGAAGTGGTCCAAAAGGGAATGGGGGTGGACGTGTCTGCTCATACCGACTTTGAGACTTGTAAGCCGGGTAGCTCAGCCGGGTTTGTTCCGGCGGTTCTGCCGACGGTCTCGTCTTCGAGGCGGGTGCCTCCCCCGTGTACAGGCCGATTTTCGTGCATTTCGAACCGTGGGAAGTGGTCCAAAAGGGGATGGGAGTGAATGTGACTGCTCAACCCGACTTTGGCGCTTCCGAGCCGGGTAGCTCAGCCGGGTTTGACCCGGCGGGTCTGCCGACGGTCTCGTCTTCGAGGCGGGTGCCTCCCCCGTATACAGGCCGATTTTCATGCATTTCGAACCGTGGGAAGTGGTCCAAAAGGGAATGGGGGTGGACGTGTCTGCTCATACCGACTTTGAGACTTGTAAGCCGGGTAGCTCAGCCGGGTTTGATCCTGCGGTTCTGCCGACGGTCTCGCCTTCGAGGGGGGAGCCTCCCCCGTGTTCAGTCCGATTTCCATGCATTTCCAACCGTGGGAAGTTGCCCAAAAGGGGATGGGAGTGAATGTGACTGCTCAACCCGACTTTGGCGCTTCCGAGCCGGTTAGCACAGCCGGGTTTGACCCGGCGGTTCTGCCGACAGTCTCCTCTTCGAGGCGGGTGCCTCCCCCGTGTACAGGCCGATTTCCGTGCATTTCGAACCGTGGGAAGTGGTCCAAACGTCGATGGGAGTGAATGTGACTGCTCAACCCGACTTTGGCGCTTCCGAGCCGGGTAGCTCAGCCGGGTTTGACCCGGCGGTTCTGCCGACGGTCTCGTCTTCGAGGCGGGTGCCTCCCCCGTGTACAGGCCGATTTTCATGCATTTGGAACCGTGGGAAGTGGTCCAAAAGGGAATGGGGGTGGACGTGACTGCTCATACCGACTTTGAGACTTGTAAGCCGGGTAGCTCGGCCGGGTTTGACCCGGCGGTTCTGCCGACGGTCTCGCCTTCGAGGGGGGAGCCTCCCCCGTGTTCAGTCCGATTTTCGTGCATTTCCCACGGTGGGAAATGGTATCTTTCATTACGGGGACAAGGGTCTGAAGCGGTGAAGTCAGTAACCGGCATAGTTAAGGAAAGGGTTCGAATTTTCTCAACAGTACGAAAAAAGTGAGCAGGGAAGCTAGAGAAGGTGTCAGTGAGTCCCAAACGAGTGAACCGCAAAACTTAGGGAAATGCCCGAAAGCGTTTTAAAGGGTGAAATCGGGAACGAGGAAATGATGGGAAAGTGCCTGAAAGTGCTAAATGAGTAAACAGAAAAACGAAGAAAAATGTTTGAAAAGAAGAAGTGAGTAACCAGGAAAACTTAGAAAAATGTTCAAAACGAAGAAATCAGTAACCAGGAAAACTTAGAAAAATGATCAAAAAGAAGAAATGAGTAACCAGGAAAACTTAGAAAAATGTTTAAAAAGAAGAAATCAGTAACCAGGAAAACTTAGGAAAATGTTTAAAAAGAAGAAATCAGTAACCAGAAAAACTGCGAAAAATGTTTAAAAAGAAGAAATGAGTAACCAGAAAAACTTAGAAAAATGTTTAAAAAGAAGAAATCAGTAACCAGGAAAACTTAGAAAAATGTTTAAAAAGAAGAAATCAGTAACCAGGAAAACTTAGAAAAATGTTTAAAAAGAAGAAATCAGTAACCAGGAAAACTTAGAAAAATGTTATAAAAGAAGAAGTGAGTAACCAGAAAAACTTAGAAAAATGTTTAAAAAGAAGAAATCAGTAACCAGAAAAACTGCGAAAAATGTTTAAAAAGAAGAAATCAGTAACCAGACAAACTGCGAAAAATGTTTAAAAAGAAGAAATCAGTAACCAGGAAAACTTAGAAAAATGTTTAAAAAGAAGAAGTGAGTAACCAGAAAAACTTAGAAAAATGTTTAAAAAGAAGAAATCAGTAACCAGAAAAACTTAGAAAAATGTTTAAAAAGAAGAAATCAGTAACCAGAAAAACTGCGAAAAATGTTTAAAAAGAAGAAATCAGTAACCAGGAAAACTTAGAAAAATGTTTAAAAAGAAGAAATCAGTAACCAGAAAAACTGCGAAAAATGTTTAAAAAGAAGAAATCAGTAACCAGGAAAACTTAGAAAAATGTTTAAAAAGAAGAAATCAGTAACCAGAAAAACTTAGAAAAATGTTTAAAAAGAAGAAATGAGTAACCAGAAAAACTTAGAAAAATGTTTAAAAAGAAGAAATCAGTAACCAGAAAAACGGCGAAAAATGTTTAAAAAGAAGAAATCAGTAACCAGAAAAACTTAGAAAAATGTTTAAAAAGAAGAAGTGAGTAACCAGAAAAACTTAGAAAAATGTTTAAAAAGAAGAAATGAGTAACCAGAAAAACTTAGAAAAATGTTTAAAAAGAAGAAATCAGTAACCAGAAAAACTTAGAAAAATGTTTAAAAAGAAGAAATGAGTAACCAGAAAAACTTAGAAAAATGCTTAAAAAGAAGAAATCAGTAACCAGAAAAACGGCGAAAAATGTTTAAAAAGAAGAAATCAGTAACCAGAAAAACGGCGAAAAATGTTTAAAAAGAAGAAATCAGTAACCAGACAAACTGCGAAAAAATGTTTAAAAAGAAGAAATCAGTAACCAGAAAAACTGCGAAAAATGTTTAAAAAGAAGAAATCAGTAACCAGGAAAACTTAGAAAAATGTTTAAAAAGAAGAAATGAGTAACCAGGAAAACTTAGAAAAATGTTTAAAAAGAAGAAATGAGTAACCAGGAAAACTTAGAAAAATGTTTAAAAAGAAGAAATCAGTAACCAGAAAAACTTAGAAAAATGTTTAAAAAGAAGAAATCAGTAACCAGAAAAACTTAGAAAAATGTTTAAAAAGAAGAAATGAGTAACCAGAAAAACTTAGAAAAATGTTTAAAAAGAAGAAATCAGTAACCAGAAAAACTTAGAAAAATGTTTAAAAAGAAGAAATGAGTAACCAGAAAAACGGCGAAAAATGTTTAAAAAGAAGAAGTGAGTAACCAGAAAAACTTAGAAAAATGTTTAAAAAGAAGAAATGAGTAACCAGAAAAACTTAGAAAAATGTTTAAAAAGAAGAAATCAGTAACCAGAAAAACTTAGAAAAATGTTTAAAAAGAAGAAATGAGTAACCAGAAAAACTTAGAAAAATGTTTAAAAAGAAGAAATCAGTAACCAGAAAAACGGCGAAAAATGTTTAAAAAGAAGAAATCAGTAACCAGAAAAACGGCGAAAAATGTTTAAAAAGAAGAAATCAGTAACCAGACAAACTGCGAAAAATGTTTAAAAAGAAGAAATCAGTAACCAGAAAAACTTAGAAAAATGTTTAAAAAGAAGAAATCAGTAACCAGGAAAACTTGGAAAAAAACACTTAGAAAAATTTTCAGCAAAGTGTGAAAAATATTCTAAGTGTCAGCGGAGGAAAATGCTGCAGCATCGGGAAAGATTCGCAAACTTACACCGAACATGTGCTCCGAAGTGCCGGAGGAATTGGGTGAATTGAGCCCGGCAAATGGCCAGCTGTCGTTTTGTGCCTGCAGCCCGAAAACTTTAACTTTGTCTGTCGCGGAAGTCCGGACCGAGAAAAATCCAAACGGTTTTGACCGGACCGAGTTCCAGACCGATGCAGTCAAATTTGGAATTCAGACCCATTCAGTGCCACTTGTAGTTTTTCCGCAGTGAGGTTGGCGGGGTACCCGGAGATATATGGGAACACGATTTTTAGAACAAAATGGCGGCGCGGGACCGTTCTGAAAGGCATCCGAAAAACGGTTCCACGGGCATAGCACTTTAATGACAGGTATGAGTGCATGCCGGAGAGCTCTTGGAAGTCGAATTTTTGACACTTTGTCAATTTTTTGACAGATTTGACAAACTCTTTCTGTCTGTTCTAAGAGTCAGTCAGAGACTTGTGCGGCGGTCTTTTGACACTATTGGAGGGCGGGCAAACCCCACGTTGACTCCGGCCGTCCCTCCACAGGCGCTCGTGTCCAAAATGAAGGCGAGAGACGCGAGTGGCCTGGTTCCCTTGGGTGTTGCCAAGAAGGCTGCGGGCTGACCGTTGCCTGAGCACTCCCTAAAGCCTCTTGTGATGAGAGCAGACCTCGCCTGCCGCACGACCGGCTCTGGGAGTCGTTGGGCCGCTATTTGTGAATAGTCTGGTCCTCCTCTGCCACCCGGACAAGCGCGATGGCTCTGCCGCCCTGCGGTGCTCGTCACCCAGGTTTGGGGAACACGATACTCGTAACAAAAATAAAAGGCGGCTCGGGACCTGCAGGCGAAAGGGGTCCCGTGGTGCTAAGCACGTCGACTTCGGGTCTCGGTGCAAGCCGGAGAGCTCACGGAAGTCTAAAGTTTTCGGCACGTGGTCGAATCTTTTCAAAGGCTTACCCGGCTCTTTCCGTCCATTCTGAGAGTAAGTCAGAGGCCGGTGCGGAGGTCTCTTGACAATCGGAGGGGGTGGTGGCCCTCCGCAGGCGCTCGTGTCGAAAATGAAGGCGAGAGACGCGAGTGGCCTGGTTCCCCTGGGTGTTGCCAGGAAGGCTGCGGGCTGACCCTTGCCTGAGCACTCCCTAAAGCCTCTTGTGATGAGAGCAGACCTCGCGCGCCGCACGACCGGCTCTGGGAGTCGTTGGGCCGCTATCTGTGAATAGTCTGGTCCTCCTCTGCCACCCGGCCAAGTGCGATGGCTCTGCCGCCCTGCGGTGCTCGTCACGCAGGTATGGGGCACACGATGCTCGTAACAGCAAATAAAGGCGGCTCGGGACCTGCAGGCGAAAGGGGTCCCGTGGTGCTTAGCACGTCGACTTCGGGTCTCGGTGCAAGCCGGAGAGCTCACGGAAGTCTAAAGTTTTCGGCACGTGGTCGAATCTTTTGAAAGGCTTACCCGGCTCTTTCCGTCCATTCTGAGAGTCAGTCAGAGGCCGGTGCGGCGGTCTATTGACGACCGGAGGCTCCCATGGGTGTTGCGATGAGGGTGGAGGGCACAGAACCTTGCCTTAGCACTCCCTAATAAAGCCTCTTGTGAAGAGAGCAGACCTCGCGCGCCGCACGACCGGCTCTGGGAGTCGTTGGGCCGCTATCTGTGAATAGTCGGGTCCTCCTCTGCCACCCGGCCAAGTGCGATGGCTCTGCCGCCCTGCGGTGCTCGTCACGCAGGTATGGGGCACACGATGCTCGTAACAGCAAATAAAGGCGGCTCGGGACCTGCAGGCGAAAGGGGTCCCGTGGTGCTTCGCACGTCGACTTCGGGTCTCGGTGCAAGCCGGAGAGCTCACGGAAGTCTAAAGTTTTCGGCACGTGGTCGAATCTTTTGAAAGGCTTACCCGGCTCTTTCCGTCCATTCTGAGAGTCAGTCAGAGGCCGGTGCGGCGGTCTATTGACGACCGGAGGCTCCCATGGGTGTTGCGATGAGGGTGGAGGGCACAGAACCTTGCCTTAGCACTCCCTAATAAAGCCTCTTGTGAAGAGAGCAGACCTCGCGCGCCGCACGACCGGCTCTGGGAGTCGTTGGGCCGCTATCTGTGAATAGTCTGGTCCTCCTCTGCCACCCGGCCAAGTGCGATGGCTCTGCCGCCCTGCGGTGCTCGTCACGCAGGTATGGGGCACACGATGCTCGTAACAGCAAATAAAGGCGGCTCGGGACCTGCAGGCGAAAGGGGTCCCGTGGTGCTTCGCACGTCGACTTCGGGTCTCGGTGCAAGCCGGAGAGCTCACGGAAGTCTAAAGTTTTCGGCACGTGGTCGAATCTTTTGAAAGGCTTACCCGGCTCTTTCCGTCCATTCTGAGAGTCAGTCAGAGGCCGGTGCGGCGGTCTATTGACGACCGGAGGCTCCCATGGGTGTTGCGATGAGGGTGGAGGGCACAGAACCTTGCCTTAGCACTCCCTAATAAAGCCTCTTGTGAAGAGAGCAGACCTCGCGCGCCGCACGACCGGCTCTGGGAGTCGTTGGGCCGCTATCTGTGAATAGTCGGGTCCTCCTCTGCCACCCGGCCAAGTGCGATGGCTCTGCCGCCCTGCGGTGCTCGTCACGCAGGTATGGGGCACACGATGCTCGTAACAGCAAATAAAGGCGGCTCGGGACCTGCAGGCGAAAGGGGTCCCGTGGTGCTTCGCACGTCGACTTCGGGTCTCGGTGCAAGCCGGAGAGCTCACGGAAGTCTAAAGTTTTCGGCACGTGGTCGAATCTTTTGAAAGGCTTACCCGGCTCTTTCCGTCCATTCTGAGAGTCAGTCAGAGGCCGGTGCGGCGGTCTATTGACGACCGGAGGCTCCCATGGGTGTTGCGATGAGGGTGGAGGGCACAGAACCTTGCCTTAGCACTCCCTAATAAAGCCTCTTGTGAAGAGAGCAGACCTCGCGCGCCGCACGACCGGCTCTGGGAGTCGTTGGGCCGCTATCTGTGAATAGTCGGGTCCTCCTCTGCCACCCGGCCAAGTGCGATGGCTCTGCCGCCCTGCGGTGCTCGTCACGCAGGTATGGGGCACACGATGCTCGTAACAGCAAATAAAGGCGGCTCGGGACCTGCAGGCGAAAGGGGTCCCGTGGTGCTTCGCACGTCGACTTCGGGTCTCGGTGCAAGCCGGAGAGCTCACGGAAGTCTAAAGTTTTCGGCACGTGGTCGAATCTTTTGA
>NW_027310816.1:15000-17500 GCF_047496795.1 Chiloscyllium punctatum | reverse complement strand
CGGGGTAGCAGGCCCTGCAGCCGTGGTCACCGCCAAACCCCCCACAACTGTTGGGCGCCTACCTGCGCGGGGCAGGAGGACACTTTCCGATTTCAAATCTCCGTTTGCCGAGTCCACCCCGAACGCACGCGGGCGGGCGGGTTCGCATCACCCTTCGTCACAAGGGGCGAAGCCCGTTCCACCGTCTCGTCAGTAGTGCCGACCGGTCTGTGATCGACGAGGGGAGCCACACCAGGTCCGGCCCTGCTGCTTGGCGGCACCGCGTCGTCGGGAGCTCGCGACAGACGGAGGGTTTCGGTGTACTCTCCAGCCACGGGAAACGAAGCCGGTGATGCAGGCGCCGGTCTTTCGCTCCCAAATCGGCTGGGTTTACATCGTTGCTATCTAGTCACGCTCCCTTCAAACCCGACGGGGTACCTATTCCCCTCACCCGTCTGTGCGTATACAGCCTCTTTGCACTTGCGGGATGGGGGTGGTGGTTTAAAGACTCTCGAGTTGCCGCCCGTCGGTCTCCGAGCTCCGTGCAGTAGTGATCCCCAGCGAACTGCCAGCAGGGCGAACGAGCGATCCCGCTCTCGGTCGGGGCGCCTGGCGTCGATCGGTGGTCGGTGGCTTGCGGGCAAGCTGCGCTGTGAGTGTGGGAACGAGTATGACGAGCCGTTGCCGCGACTCCCAGTCCACCTCGGCGGTGGCTGGGCCGGGCGGGCGTCTGCTCGGGCGAGTGCCGCCCCCGCCTCCTCGCAGGAAGTCCGCTCGCCGACACGCCGCCACGTGCAC
Organism: Chiloscyllium punctatum; assembly: GCF_047496795.1. Taxonomy (NCBI): domain Eukaryota; kingdom Metazoa; phylum Chordata; class Chondrichthyes; order Orectolobiformes; family Hemiscylliidae; genus Chiloscyllium; species Chiloscyllium punctatum. The sequence continues at coordinate 16,723 of NW_027310816.1, read as the reverse complement.
GCGTCAGTGACGCTGCCGAACCGATGGCCGGTGCCCGTTCCCGCCTCTGCTTTTCCTAGGGCAAAGCTGCTGCACGCCTCGTGATACTAGGCGGGCGACATGGTGGCGGTGATCCTGCCTCCGTCGCTGCGGTGCGTTGGGGCACGCATCGCCTCTTGGGCGCCCTGTCCTCCTCCCCCCAATAGACGTATGTTTCTGCGGGCCGCACCAGGATGGTGCTCCCCATCGCTTCACGCCACCCTGCTCCGCCCGCACGCCGGCGTGCAGGTGGCTGTAGCTCAAGGTGGGGAGCGTATGTGCGGTCCGGGTCGCTTTCCTCTGGCGAGGGAGAGACCTAAAACAAACTCAGACAACTCTTGACGGTGGATCACTCGGCTCGTGCGTCGATGACGAACGCAGCTAGCTGCGAGAATTAATGTGAATTGCAGGACACATTGATCATCGACACTTTGAACGCACTTTGCGGCCCCGGGTTCTTCCCGGGGCCACGCCTGTCTGAGGGTCGTTTGGCAATCAATCGCACTCGCCTTGGCTGGCGAGAGCGCGGCTGGGGTGTCGCAGAGGACCCGTCCTCTTTGTCCCCCTAAGTTCAGACTCCGGAGCCCTCCGGCGTCGGAGCGCTTGGCCTTTCCCCCCCACCCTGCACATTCCGTTCGTCAGGCTCGACGCCATCCCCCCGCCGGGGAGCGCGGCCTGGCGTCCGTCTGTGTCGTGGCAGTGGGGCCAGCACGGCTGTCACCGGTCCCAGAATGGCTGTCGGTGGTTCACACTGTGTGTGTGTGCCAACCCTCCTGGTCTCTGGGACACGGAGCTGCCACGAAGTGTTGAGCCTCCAGTGGGGGGTCTGCCTAAGCTCTGCACGTCCGCATTGGGTCCGTCTCTCGGTTGGCTGGCAGTGGAAAGAGTGAAGGGAGCCGCGGAGGTCCGGTGCTGGTGCGCCGCCGGCCTGACCGTGGAGCTCGCCGGTTTGACACGCTGACCCGACTCGATGGTTGATCGATTGAGAGTGCTGGGAGCTGCAGGCCGCCCGCTGCTGCAGCCGCCCGTCTCGTGGTTCGTCCTCGGCCTTAAGTGGCCGGCGGGGCGTCTGATCCTGTCTCCCCTGCTGGCGCCGAGTGCCTGGCCGAGGGAGGAGGTTTTCGTCGAACGCTGTGACTTGGACGGTCGCACGCGCGTGGATCGCTGGCTCTTGGCTCTCCCGTTCAGTCCGCACGTTTTCCGCTCCGTCCTGCCACCGGTCTCGGGAGGTACGGAGGGGTTGGCGGGCGTGGTGTGTGCTCCGTCACCGTGCAGGCACACCTACCACGCCGTCGGCCGACCCCCGCACGGTCCTCCTGGCCATCGGGAGGACGGCGGAACGTCGGGCTGTCGGGGGCCAAGTCGCCAGAAGGCCACCGCTGTGTCTTCCGTACCCTGTCACCGTCGGCGTGCCTTCCTCAACTCGTCCGGCTCGGGGCCGCTGGGTTCAGGAGCGGCGTCGCCCGCCGGCCCCACTGAAGGCCGTGCCGTTCCGCGGCTGGCGATCGATGTGCGTGGCGTGCCTGCGCGACCGTTCGCCACTTGAGCCTCGGCACTCCTCTCTCCCTCTCTCTGACCGTCGGGCAGTCTCTGTCTGCTGGTGCCTCGCACGTCCCGGGCGGCGGGTCGTCACCCCCGCGACCGGGCCTCCGGCAAGGCAGGAATCAGGCTGACCCTTCCGCTCGAGTAAGCAGCCGGCACTTCC
>NW_027310816.1:0-10000 GCF_047496795.1 Chiloscyllium punctatum | reverse complement strand
TTTTTCGGGTCGGTACAAATCAGTAACCACTGACACTTAGAATATTTTCGGGTTGGTATAAATCAGTAACCACCGACACTTAGAATATTTTCGAGTTGGTATAAATCAGTAACCACTGACACTTAGAATTTTTTCGAGTTGGTATAAATCAGTAACCACTGACACTTAGAATATTTTCGGGTTGGTATAAATCAGTAACCACCGACACTTAGAATATTTTCGGGTTGGTATAAATCAGTAACCACTGACACTTAGAATTTTTTCGGGTCGGTACAAATCAGTAACCACTGACACTTAGAATATTTTCGGGTTGGTATAAATCAGTAACCACCGACACTTAGAATATTTTCGAGTTGGTATAAATCAGTAACCACTGACACTTAGAATTTTTTCGAGTTGGTATAAATCAGTAACCACTGACACTTAGAATATTTTCGGGTTGGTATAAATCAGTAACCACCGACACTTAGAATATTTTCGAGTTGGTATAAATCAGTAACCACTGACACTTAGAATATTTTCGACTTGGTATAAATCAGTAACCACTGACACTTAGAATATTTTCGGGTTGGTATAAATCAGTAACCACCGACACTTAGAATATTTTCGAGTTGGTATAAATCAGTAACCACCGACACTTAGAATTTTTTCGAGTTGGTATAAATCAGTAACCACTGACACTTAGAATATTTTCGGGTTGGTATAAATCAGTAACCACCGACACTTAGAATATTTTCGAGTTGGTATAAATCAGTAACCACTGACACTTAGAATTTTTTTCGAGTTGGTATAAATCAGTAACCACTGACACTTAGAATATTTTCGACTTGGTATAAATCAGTAACCACTGACACTTAGAATATTTTCGGGTAGGTATAAATCAGTAACCACCGACACTTAGAATATTTTCGAGTTGGTATAAATCAGTAACCACCGACACTTAGAATTTTTTCGAGTTGGTATAAATCAGTAACCACTGACACTTAGAATTTTTTCGGGTTGGTATAAATCAGTAACCACCGACACTTAGAATATTTTCGAGTTGGTATAAATCAGTAACCACTGACACTTAGAATTTTTTCGGGTCGGTATAAATCAGTAACCACTGACACTTAGAATTTTTTCGAGTTGGTATAAATCAGTAACCACTGACACTTAGAATATTTTCGGGTTGGTATAAATCAGTAACCACTGACACTTAGAATTTTTTCGACTTGGTATAAATCAGTAACCACTGACACTTAGAATTTTTTCGGGTTGGTATAAATCAGTAACCACTGACACTTAGAATATTTTCGGGTTGGTATAAATCAGTAACCACTGACACTTAGAATTTTTTCGGGTTGGTATAAATCAGTAACCACCGACACTTAGAATTTTTTCGGCTCAGTAGAAATCAGTAACCAAGCGCATTTTTGAATTGGTTACTGATTTCTCCGTTCGAGTTGCGGCTGCGGTTGGCTTCAAATAGTGGTGGGGGCTTAATTATCGCCGAGGGGAGCATGTCCCGGTGGTGTGGCCGAGGATGGAGTGCCTTTTGAAGGGGGTGTTTCTGAATTTGGACCCTTTTTGAGTTGCATGGCCGGATGGGTGTGGTTTTGAAGGGTGTGTCTGTCTGGAGTGGCACCGGCGTTGGTGTGAGGCTGAGGGTGGGCGTTCGGTTCCTGGTTAGGGATAGGGAAAGGGTGAGACTTAGCTTTAGTGCTCGTGCCCCCGATTTTGGTAATGTTTGACGTCAATTTTCCAAGGAGGCGAATGCAAGGCTTCAGAGGGACTTTGAGTGTTCGGGGGCGGGGTAGCTCAGCCGGATTTGCCCCGGCGGTTCTGCGGACGGTGTTGACTTCGAGGGCGGACCGGCCCCCGTGTTCAGTCCGAATATCGTGCATTGTTAACGGCGGGAAGTGTTCCAAAAGGGAATGGGATTGAATGTGACTGCTGAAGCCGACTTTGAGACCTGTAACGCGGGTAGCTCAGCCGGATTTGACCCGGCGGTTCTGGCGACGGTCTCGCCTTCGAGGGGGGAGCGCCCCGCGTGTTCAGGCCGAATTTTGTGCATTTCCATCGGCGGGAAGAGGTCCAAACGGGAATGGGATTGAATGTGACTGCTGAAGCCGACATTGAGACCTCTAACGCGGGTAGCTCGGCAGGATTTGACCCGGCGGTTCTGCCGAAGGTCTCACCTTCGAGGGGGGAGCGTCCCGCGTGTTCAGGCCGAATATCGTGCATTGTTAACGGCGGGAAGTGTTCCAAACGGGAATGGGATTGAATGTGACTGCTGAAGCCGACATTGAGACCTCTAACGCGGGTAGCTCGGCCGGATTTGACCCGGCGGTTCTGGCGACGGTCTCGCCTTCGAGGGGGGAGCGTCCCGCGTGTTCAGGCCGAATTTTGTGCATTTCCATCGGCGGGAAGAGGTCCAAACGGGAATGGGATTGAATGTGACTGCTGAAGCCGACATTGAGACCTCTAACGCGGGTAGCTCGGCCGGATTTGACCCGGCGGTTCTGCCGAAGGTCTCACCTTCGAGGGGGGAGCGTCCCGCGTGTTCAGGCCGAATTTTGTGCATTTCCATCGGCGGGAAGAGGTCCAAACGGGAATGGGATTGAATGTGACTGCTGAAGCCGACATTGAGACCTCTAACGCGGGTAGCTCGGCCGGATTTGACCCGGCGGTTCTGCCGAAGGTCTCACCTTCGAGGGGGGAGCGCCCACCGTGTACAGGCCGATTTTCATGCATTTCCAACCGTGGGAAGGGGTCCGAAAGGGGATGGGGGTGAACGTGACTGCTCAACCCGACTTTGAGACCTGTAACGCGGGTAGCTCAGCCGGATTTGACCCGGCGGTTCTGGCGACGGTCTCGCCTTCGAGGGGGGAGCGCCCCGCGTGTTCAGGCCGAATTTTGTGCATTTCCATCGGCGGGAAGAGGTCCAAACGGGAATGGGATTGAATGTGACTGCTGAAGCCGACATTGAGACCTCTAACGCGGGTAGCTCGGCAGGATTTGACCCGGCGGTTCTGCCGAAGGTCTCACCTTCGAGGGGGGAGCGCCCACCGTGTACAGGCCGATTTTCATGCATTTCCAACCGTGGGAAGGGGGCCGAAAGGGGATGGGGGTGAATGTGACTGCTCAACCCGACTTTGAGGCATCTAACCCGGGTAGCTCAGCCGGGTTTGACCCGGCGGTTCTGCCGACTGCCTCGCCTTCGAGGGGGGAGCGTCCCCCGTGTACAGGCCGATTTTCATGCATTTCGAACCGTGGGAAGTGGCCCAAAAGGGGATGGGGGTGAATGTGACTGCTCAACCCGACTTTGGCGCTTCCGAGCCGGGTAGCCCGGCCGGGTTTGACCCGGCGGTTCTGCCGTCGGTCTCGCCTTCGAGGGCGGAGCCTCCCCCGTGTACAGGCCGATTTTATGCATTTGCAACGGTGGGAAGTTGCCCAAAAGTCGATGGGAGTGAATGTGACTGCTCAACCCGACTTTGAGACTTTTAAGCCGGGTAGCTCAGCCGGGTTTGACCCGGCGGTTCTGCCGACGGTCTCGCCTTCGAGGGGGGAGCCTCCCCCGTGTACAGGCCGATTTTCGTGCATTTCCAACGGTGGGAAGAGGTTCAAAAGGGGATGGGAGTGAATGTGACTGCTCAACCCGACTCTGAGGCTTCTAACCCGGGTAGCTCGGCCGGGTTTGATCCGGCGGTTCTGCCGACGGTCTCGTCTTCGAGGCCGGTGCCTCCCCCGTGTACAGGCCGATTTTCGTGCATTTCCAACGGTGGGAAGTGGTCCAAAAGGGAATGGGGGTGGACGTGTCTGCTCATACCGACTTTGAGACTTGTAAGCCGGGTAGCTCAGCCGGGTTTGACCCGGCGGTTCTGCCGACGGTCTCGCCTTCGAGGGGGGAGCCTCCCCCGTGTACAGGCCGATTTCCGTGCATTTCCAACGGTGGGAAGAGGTTCAAAAGGGGATGGGAGTGAATGTGACTGCTCAACCCGACTCTGAGGCTTCTAACCCGGGTAGCTCGGCCGGGTTTGATCCGGCGGTTCTGCCGACGGTCTCGTCTTCGAGGCCGGTGCCTCCCCCGTGTACAGGCCGATTTTCGTGCATTTCCAACGGTGGGAAGAGGTTCAAAAGGGGATGGGGGTGAATGCGACTGCTCAACCCGACTCTGAGGCTTCTAACCCGGGTAGCCCGGCCGGGTTTGACCCGGCGGTTCTGCCGTCGGTCTCGCCTTCGAGGGCGGAGCCTCCCCCGTGTACAGGCCGATTTTCATGCATTTGCAACGGTGGGAAGTTGCCCAAAAGTCGATGGGAGTGAATGTGACTGCTCAACCCGACTTTGAGACTTTTAAGCCGGGTAGCTCAGCCGGGTTTGACCCGGCGGTTCTGCCGACGGTCTCGCCTTCGAGGGGGGAGCCTCCCCCGTGTACAGGCCGATTTTCGTGCATTTCCAACGGTGGGAAGAGGTTCAAAAGGGGATGGGAGTGAATGTGACTGCTCAACCCGACTCTGAGGCTTCTAACCCGGGTAGCTCGGCCGGGTTTGATCCGGCGGTTCTGCCGACGGTCTCGTCTTCGAGGCCGGTGCCTCCCCCGTGTACAGGCCGATTTTCGTGCATTTCCAACGGTGGGAAGTGGTCCAAAAGGGAATGGGGGTGGACGTGTCTGCTCATACCGACTTTGAGACTTGTAAGCCGGGTAGCTCAGCCGGGTTTGTTCCGGCGGTTCTGCCGACGGTCTCGTCATCGAGGGGGGAGCCTCCCCCGTGTCCAGGCCGATTTTCATGCATTTCCAACCGTGGGAAGTGGTCCAAAAGGGAATGGGGGTGAATGTGACTGCTCATACCGACTTTGAGACTTTTAAGCCGGGTAGCTCAGCCGGGTTTGACCCGGCGGTTCTGCCGACGGTCTCGCCTTCGAGGGGGGAGCGTCCCCCGTGTTCAGGCCGAATTTTGTGCATTTCGAACCGTGGGAAGTTGCCCAAAAGTCGATGGGAGTGAATGTGACTGCTCAACCCGACTTTGAGACTTGTAAGCCGGGTAGCTCAGCCGGGTTTGACCCGGCGGTTCTGCCGACGGTCTCGTCTTCGAGGCGGGTGCCTCCCCCGTGTACAGGCCGATTTTCATGCATTTCGTACCGTGGGAAGCGGTCCAAAAGGGGATGGGAGTGAACGTGACTGCTCATACCGACTTTGGCGCTTCCGAGCCGGGTAGCTCAGCCGGGTTTGACCCGGCGGGTCTGCCGACGGTCTCGCCTTCGAGGGGGGAGCGTCCCCCGTGTTCAGGCCGAATCTTGTGCATTTCGAACCGTGGGAAGTTGCCCAAAAGTCGATGGGAGTGAATGTGACTGCTCAACCCGACTTTGAGACTTGTAAGCCGGGTAGCTCAGCCGGGTTTGACCCGGCGGTTCTGCCGACGGTCTCGTCTTCGAGGCGGATGCCACCCCCGTGTACAGGCCGATTTTCGTGCATTTCCAACCGTGGGAAGTGGTCTAAAAGTCGATGGGAGTGAACGTGACTGCTCAACCCGACTCTGAGGCTTCTAACCCGGGTAGCTCGGCCGGGTTTGACCCGGCGGTTCTGCCGACGGTCTCGTCTTCGAGGCGGGTGCCTCCCCCGTGTACAGGCCGATTTTCGTGCATTTCGAACCGTGGGAAGTGGTCTAAAAGTCGATGGGAGTGAACGTGACTGCTCAACCCGACTTTGAGACTTGTAAGCCGGGTAGCTCAGCCAGGTTTGACCCGGCGGTTCTGCCGACGGTCTCGCCTTCGAGGGCGGACCCTCCCCCGTGTACAGGCCGGTTTTCGTGCATTTCGAACCGTGGGAAGTGATCCAAAAGGGAATGGGGGTGAACGTGACTGCCCAACCCGGCTTTGAGACTTGTAAGCCGGGTAGCTCAGCCGGGTTGGACCCGGCGGTTCTGCCGACGGTCTCGACTTCGAGGCGGGTGCCTCCCCCGTGTACAGGCCGATTTTCATGCATTTGCAACGGTGGGAAGTTGCCCAAAAGTCGATGGGAGTGAATGTGACTGCTCAACCCGACTTCGAGACTTGTAAGCCGGGTAGCTCAGCCGGGTTTGACCCGGCGGTTCTGCCGACGGTCTCGCCTTCGAGGGGGGAGCCTCCCCCGTGTACAGGCCGATTTTCGTGCATTTCCAACGGTGGGAAGAGGTTCAAAAGGGGATGGGAGTGAATGTGACTGCTCAACCCGACTTTGGCGCTTCCGAGCCGGGTAGCTCAGCCGGGTTTGACCCGGCGGGTCTGCCGACGGTCTCGTCTTCGAGGCGGGTGCCTCCCCCGTATACAGGCCGATTTTCATGCATTTCGAACCGTGGGAAGTGGTCCAAAAGGGAATGGGGGTGGACGTGTCTGCTCATACCGACTTTGAGACTTGTAAGCCGGGTAGCTCAGCCGGGTTTGTTCCGGCGGTTCTGCCGACGGTCTCGTCTTCGAGGCGGGTGCCTCCCCCGTGTACAGGCCGATTTTCGTGCATTTCGAACCGTGGGAAGTGGTCCAAAAGGGGATGGGAGTGAATGTGACTGCTCAACCCGACTTTGGCGCTTCCGAGCCGGGTAGCTCAGCCGGGTTTGACCCGGCGGGTCTGCCGACGGTCTCGTCTTCGAGGCGGGTGCCTCCCCCGTATACAGGCCGATTTTCATGCATTTCGAACCGTGGGAAGTGGTCCAAAAGGGAATGGGGGTGGACGTGTCTGCTCATACCGACTTTGAGACTTGTAAGCCGGGTAGCTCAGCCGGGTTTGATCCTGCGGTTCTGCCGACGGTCTCGCCTTCGAGGGGGGAGCCTCCCCCGTGTTCAGTCCGATTTCCATGCATTTCCAACCGTGGGAAGTTGCCCAAAAGGGGATGGGAGTGAATGTGACTGCTCAACCCGACTTTGGCGCTTCCGAGCCGGTTAGCACAGCCGGGTTTGACCCGGCGGTTCTGCCGACAGTCTCCTCTTCGAGGCGGGTGCCTCCCCCGTGTACAGGCCGATTTCCGTGCATTTCGAACCGTGGGAAGTGGTCCAAACGTCGATGGGAGTGAATGTGACTGCTCAACCCGACTTTGGCGCTTCCGAGCCGGGTAGCTCAGCCGGGTTTGACCCGGCGGTTCTGCCGACGGTCTCGTCTTCGAGGCGGGTGCCTCCCCCGTGTACAGGCCGATTTTCATGCATTTGGAACCGTGGGAAGTGGTCCAAAAGGGAATGGGGGTGGACGTGACTGCTCATACCGACTTTGAGACTTGTAAGCCGGGTAGCTCGGCCGGGTTTGACCCGGCGGTTCTGCCGACGGTCTCGCCTTCGAGGGGGGAGCCTCCCCCGTGTTCAGTCCGATTTTCGTGCATTTCCCACGGTGGGAAATGGTATCTTTCATTACGGGGACAAGGGTCTGAAGCGGTGAAGTCAGTAACCGGCATAGTTAAGGAAAGGGTTCGAATTTTCTCAACAGTACGAAAAAAGTGAGCAGGGAAGCTAGAGAAGGTGTCAGTGAGTCCCAAACGAGTGAACCGCAAAACTTAGGGAAATGCCCGAAAGCGTTTTAAAGGGTGAAATCGGGAACGAGGAAATGATGGGAAAGTGCCTGAAAGTGCTAAATGAGTAAACAGAAAAACGAAGAAAAATGTTTGAAAAGAAGAAGTGAGTAACCAGGAAAACTTAGAAAAATGTTCAAAACGAAGAAATCAGTAACCAGGAAAACTTAGAAAAATGATCAAAAAGAAGAAATGAGTAACCAGGAAAACTTAGAAAAATGTTTAAAAAGAAGAAATCAGTAACCAGGAAAACTTAGGAAAATGTTTAAAAAGAAGAAATCAGTAACCAGAAAAACTGCGAAAAATGTTTAAAAAGAAGAAATGAGTAACCAGAAAAACTTAGAAAAATGTTTAAAAAGAAGAAATCAGTAACCAGGAAAACTTAGAAAAATGTTTAAAAAGAAGAAATCAGTAACCAGGAAAACTTAGAAAAATGTTTAAAAAGAAGAAATCAGTAACCAGGAAAACTTAGAAAAATGTTATAAAAGAAGAAGTGAGTAACCAGAAAAACTTAGAAAAATGTTTAAAAAGAAGAAATCAGTAACCAGAAAAACTGCGAAAAATGTTTAAAAAGAAGAAATCAGTAACCAGACAAACTGCGAAAAATGTTTAAAAAGAAGAAATCAGTAACCAGGAAAACTTAGAAAAATGTTTAAAAAGAAGAAGTGAGTAACCAGAAAAACTTAGAAAAATGTTTAAAAAGAAGAAATCAGTAACCAGAAAAACTTAGAAAAATGTTTAAAAAGAAGAAATCAGTAACCAGAAAAACTGCGAAAAATGTTTAAAAAGAAGAAATCAGTAACCAGGAAAACTTAGAAAAATGTTTAAAAAGAAGAAATCAGTAACCAGAAAAACTGCGAAAAATGTTTAAAAAGAAGAAATCAGTAACCAGGAAAACTTAGAAAAATGTTTAAAAAGAAGAAATCAGTAACCAGAAAAACTTAGAAAAATGTTTAAAAAGAAGAAATGAGTAACCAGAAAAACTTAGAAAAATGTTTAAAAAGAAGAAATCAGTAACCAGAAAAACGGCGAAAAATGTTTAAAAAGAAGAAATCAGTAACCAGAAAAACTTAGAAAAATGTTTAAAAAGAAGAAGTGAGTAACCAGAAAAACTTAGAAAAATGTTTAAAAAGAAGAAATGAGTAACCAGAAAAACTTAGAAAAATGTTTAAAAAGAAGAAATCAGTAACCAGAAAAACTTAGAAAAATGTTTAAAAAGAAGAAATGAGTAACCAGAAAAACTTAGAAAAATGCTTAAAAAGAAGAAATCAGTAACCAGAAAAACGGCGAAAAATGTTTAAAAAGAAGAAATCAGTAACCAGAAAAACGGCGAAAAATGTTTAAAAAGAAGAAATCAGTAACCAGACAAACTGCGAAAAAATGTTTAAAAAGAAGAAATCAGTAACCAGAAAAACTGCGAAAAATGTTTAAAAAGAAGAAATCAGTAACCAGGAAAACTTAGAAAAATGTTTAAAAAGAAGAAATGAGTAACCAGGAAAACTTAGAAAAATGTTTAAAAAGAAGAAATGAGTAACCAGGAAAACTTAGAAAAATGTTTAAAAAGAAGAAATCAGTAACCAGAAAAACTTAGAAAAATGTTTAAAAAGAAGAAATCAGTAACCAGAAAAACTTAGAAAAATGTTTAAAAAGAAGAAATGAGTAACCAGAAAAACTTAGAAAAATGTTTAAAAAGAAGAAATGAGTAACCAGAAAAACTTAGAAAAATGTTTAAAAAGAAGAAATCAGTAACCAGAAAAACGGCGAAAAATGTTTAAAAAGAAGAAGTGAGTAACCAGAAAAACTTAGAAAAATGTTTAAAAAGAAGAAATGAGTAACCAGAAAAACTTAGAAAAATGTTTAAAAAGAAGAAATCAGTAACCAGAAAAACTTAGAAAAATGTTTAAAAAGAAGAAATGAGTAACCAGAAAAACTTAGAAAAATGTTTAAAAAGAAGAAATCAGTAACCAGAAAAACGGCGAAAAATGTTTAAAAAGAAGAAATCAGTAACCAGAAAAACGGCGAAAAATGTTTAAAAAGAAGAAATCAGTAACCAGACAAACTGCGAAAAATGTTTAAAAAGAAGAAATCAGTAACCAGAAAAACTTAGAAAAATGTTTAAAAAGAAGAAATCAGTAACCAGGAAAACTTGGAAAAAAACACTTAGAAAAATTTTCAGCAAAGTGTGAAAAATATTCTAAGTGTCAGCGGAGGAAAATGCTGCAGCATCGGGAAAGATTCGCAAACTTACACCGAACATGTGCTCCGAAGTGCCGGAGGAATTGGGTGAATTGAGCCCGGCAAATGGCCAGCTGTCGTTTTGTGCCTGCAGCCCGAAAACTTTAACTTTGTCTGTCGCGGAAGTCCGGACCGAGAAAAATCCAAACGGTTTTGACCGGACCGAGTTCCAGACCGATGCAGTCAAATTTGGAATTCAGACCCATTCAGTGCCACTTGTAGTTTTTCCGCAGTGAGGTTGGCGGGGTACCCGG
>NW_027310815.1:32500-45772 GCF_047496795.1 Chiloscyllium punctatum | reverse complement strand
AATCAGTAACCACCGACACTTAGAATATTTTCGAGTTGGTATAAATCAGTAACCACTGACACTTAGAATTTTTTCGAGTTGGTATAAATCAGTAACCACTGACACTTAGAATATTTTCGGGTTGGTATAAATCAGTAACCACCGACACTTAGAATATTTTCGGGTTGGTATAAATCAGTAACCACTGACACTTAGAATTTTTTCGGGTCGGTACAAATCAGTAACCACTGACACTTAGAATATTTTCGGGTTGGTATAAATCAGTAACCACCGACACTTAGAATATTTTCGAGTTGGTATAAATCAGTAACCACTGACACTTAGAATTTTTTCGAGTTGGTATAAATCAGTAACCACTGACACTTAGAATATTTTCGGGTTGGTATAAATCAGTAACCACCGACACTTAGAATATTTTCGAGTTGGTATAAATCAGTAACCACTGACACTTAGAATATTTTCGACTTGGTATAAATCAGTAACCACTGACACTTAGAATATTTTCGGGTTGGTATAAATCAGTAACCACCGACACTTAGAATATTTTCGAGTTGGTATAAATCAGTAACCACCGACACTTAGAATTTTTTCGAGTTGGTATAAATCAGTAACCACTGACACTTAGAATATTTTCGGGTTGGTATAAATCAGTAACCACCGACACTTAGAATATTTTCGAGTTGGTATAAATCAGTAACCACTGACACTTAGAATTTTTTCGAGTTGGTATAAATCAGTAACCACTGACACTTAGAATATTTTCGACTTGGTATAAATCAGTAACCACTGACACTTAGAATATTTTCGGGTAGGTATAAATCAGTAACCACCGACACTTAGAATATTTTCGAGTTGGTATAAATCAGTAACCACCGACACTTAGAATTTTTTCGAGTTGGTATAAATCAGTAACCACTGACACTTAGAATTTTTTCGGGTTGGTATAAATCAGTAACCACCGACACTTAGAATATTTTCGAGTTGGTATAAATCAGTAACCACTGACACTTAGAATTTTTTCGGGTCGGTATAAATCAGTAACCACTGACACTTAGAATTTTTTCGAGTTGGTATAAATCAGTAACCACTGACACTTAGAATATTTTCGGGTTGGTATAAATCAGTAACCACTGACACTTAGAATTTTTTCGACTTGGTATAAATCAGTAACCACTGACACTTAGAATTTTTTCGGGTTGGTATAAATCAGTAACCACTGACACTTAGAATATTTTCGGGTTGGTATAAATCAGTAACCACTGACACTTAGAATTTTTTCGGGTTGGTATAAATCAGTAACCACCGACACTTAGAATTTTTTCGGCTCAGTAGAAATCAGTAACCAAGCGCATTTTTGAATTGGTTACTGATTTCTCCGTTCGAGTTGCGGCTGCGGTTGGCTTCAAATAGTGGTGGGGGCTTAATTATCGCCGAGGGGAGCATGTCCCGGTGGTGTGGCCGAGGATGGAGTGCCTTTTGAAGGGGGTGTTTCTGAATTTGGACCCTTTTTGAGTTGCATGGCCGGATGGGTGTGGTTTTGAAGGGTGTGTCTGTCTGGAGTGGCACCGGCGTTGGTGTGAGGCTGAGGGTGGGCGTTCGGTTCCTGGTTAGGGATAGGGAAAGGGTGAGACTTAGCTTTAGTGCTCGTGCCCCCGATTTTGGTAATGTTTGACGTCAATTTTCCAAGGAGGCGAATGCAAGGCTTCAGAGGGACTTTGAGTGTTCGGGGGCGGGGTAGCTCAGCCGGATTTGCCCCGGCGGTTCTGCGGACGGTGTTGACTTCGAGGGCGGACCGGCCCCCGTGTTCAGTCCGAATATCGTGCATTGTTAACGGCGGGAAGTGTTCCAAAAGGGAATGGGATTGAATGTGACTGCTGAAGCCGACTTTGAGACCTGTAACGCGGGTAGCTCAGCCGGATTTGACCCGGCGGTTCTGGCGACGGTCTCGCCTTCGAGGGGGGAGCGCCCCGCGTGTTCAGGCCGAATTTTGTGCATTTCCATCGGCGGGAAGAGGTCCAAACGGGAATGGGATTGAATGTGACTGCTGAAGCCGACATTGAGACCTCTAACGCGGGTAGCTCGGCAGGATTTGACCCGGCGGTTCTGCCGAAGGTCTCACCTTCGAGGGGGGAGCGTCCCGCGTGTTCAGGCCGAATATCGTGCATTGTTAACGGCGGGAAGTGTTCCAAACGTGAATGGGATTGAATGTGACTGCTGAAGCCGACATTGAGACCTCTAACGCGGGTAGCTCGGCCGGATTTGACCCGGCGGTTCTGGCGACGGTCTCGCCTTCGAGGGGGGAGCGTCCCGCGTGTTCAGGCCGAATTTTGTGCATTTCCATCGGCGGGAAGAGGTCCAAACGGGAATGGGATTGAATGTGACTGCTGAAGCCGACATTGAGACCTCTAACGCGGGTAGCTCGGCAGGATTTGACCCGGCGGTTCTGCCGAAGGTCTCACCTTCGAGGGGGGAGCGTCCCGCGTGTTCAGGCCGAATATCGTGCATTGTTAACGGCGGGAAGTGTTCCAAAAGGGAATGGGATTGAATGTGACTGCTGAAGCCGACATTGAGACCTCTAACGCGGGTAGCTCGGCCGGATTTGACCCGGCGGTTCTGGCGACGGTCTCGCCTTCGAGGGGGGAGCGTCCCGCGTGTTCAGGCCGAATTTTGTGCATTTCCATCGGCGGGAAGAGGTCCAAACGGGAATGGGATTGAATGTGACTGCTGAAGCCGACATTGAGACCTCTAACGCGGGTAGCTCGGCCGGATTTGACCCGGCGGTTCTGCCGAAGGTCTCACCTTCGAGGGGGGAGCGTCCCGCGTGTTCAGGCCGAGTTTTGTGCATTTCCATCGGCGGGAAGAGGTCCAAACGGGAATGGGATTGAATGTGACTGCTGAAGCCGACATTGAGACCTCTAACGCGGGTAGCTCGGCCGGATTTGACCCGGCGGTTCTGCCGAAGGTCTCAGCTTCGAGGGGGGAGCGCCCACCGTGTACAGGCCGATTTTCATGCATTTCCAACCGTGGGAAGGGGTCCGAAAGGGGATGGGGGTGAACGTGACTGCTCAACCCGACTTTGAGACCTCTAACGCGGGTAGCTCAGCCGGATTTGACCCGGCGGTTCTGGCGACGGTCTCGCCTTCGAGGGGGGAGCGTCCCGCGTGTTCAGGCCGAATTTTGTGCATTTCCATCGGCGGGAAGAGGTCCAAACGGGAATGGGATTGAATGTGACTGCTGAAGCCGACATTGAGACCTCTAACGCGGGTAGCTCGGCCGGATTTGACCCGGCGGTTCTGCCGAAGGTCTCACCTTCGAGGGGGGAGCGTCCCGCGTGTTCAGGCCGAATTTTGTGCATTTCCATCGGCGGGAAGAGGTCCAAACGGGAATGGGATTGAATGTGACTGCTGAAGCCGACATTGAGACCTCTAACGCGGGTAGCTCGGCCGGATTTGACCCGGCGGTTCTGCCGAAGGTCTCACCTTCGAGGGGGGAGCGCCCACCGTGTACAGGCCGATTTTCATGCATTTCCAACCGTGGGAAGGGGTCCGAAAGGGGATGGGGGTGAACGTGACTGCTCAACCCGACTTTGAGACCTGTAACGCGGGTAGCTCAGCCGGATTTGACCCGGCGGTTCTGGCGACGGTCTCGCCTTCGAGGGGGGAGCGTCCCGCGTGTTCAGGCCGAATTTTGTGCATTTCCATCGGCGGGAAGAGGTCCAAACGGGAATGGGATTGAATGTGACTGCTGAAGCCGACATTGAGACCTCTAACGCGGGTAGCTCGGCCGGATTTGACCCGGCGGTTCTGCCGAAGGTCTCACCTTCGAGGGGGGAGCGTCCCGCGTGTTCAGGCCGAATTTTGTGCATTTCCATCGGCGGGAAGAGGTCCAAACGGGAATGGGATTGAATGTGACTGCTGAAGCCGACATTGAGACCTCTAACGCGGGTAGCTCGGCCGGATTTGACCCGGCGGTTCTGCCGAAGGTCTCACCTTCGAGGGGGGAGCGCCCACCGTGTACAGGCCGATTTTCATGCATTTCCAACCGTGGGAAGGGGTCCGAAAGGGGATGGGGGTGAACGTGACTGCTCAACCCGACTTTGAGACCTGTAACGCGGGTAGCTCAGCCGGATTTGACCCGGCGGTTCTGGCGACGGTCTCGCCTTCGAGGGGGGAGCGCCCCGCGTGTTCAGGCCGAATTTTGTGCATTTCCATCGGCGGGAAGAGGTCCAAACGGGAATGGGATTGAATGTGACTGCTGAAGCCGACATTGAGACCTCTAACGCGGGTAGCTCGGCAGGATTTGACCCGGCGGTTCTGCCGAAGGTCTCACCTTCGAGGGGGGAGCGCCCACCGTGTACAGGCCGATTTTCATGCATTTCCAACCGTGGGAAGGGGGCCGAAAGGGGATGGGGGTGAATGTGACTGCTCAACCCGACTTTGAGGCATCTAACCCGGGTAGCTCAGCCGGGTTTGACCCGGCGGTTCTGCCGACTGCCTCGCCTTCGAGGGGGGAGCGTCCCCCGTGTACAGGCCGATTTTCATGCATTTCGAACCGTGGGAAGTGGCCCAAAAGGGGATGGGGGTGAATGTGACTGCTCAACCCGACTTTGGCGCTTCCGAGCCGGGTAGCCCGGCCGGGTTTGACCCGGCGGTTCTGCCGTCGGTCTCGCCTTCGAGGGCGGAGCCTCCCCCGTGTACAGGCCGATTTTCATGCATTTGCAACGGTGGGAAGTTGCCCAAAAGTCGATGGGAGTGAATGTGACTGCTCAACCCGACTTTGAGACTTTTAAGCCGGGTAGCTCAGCCGGGTTTGACCCGGCGGTTCTGCCGACGGTCTCGCCTTCGAGGGGGGAGCCTCCCCCGTGTACAGGCCGATTTTCGTGCATTTCCAACGGTGGGAAGAGGTTCAAAAGGGGATGGGAGTGAATGTGACTGCTCAACCCGACTCTGAGGCTTCTAACCCGGGTAGCTCGGCCGGGTTTGATCCGGCGGTTCTGCCGACGGTCTCGTCTTCGAGGCCGGTGCCTCCCCCGTGTACAGGCCGATTTTCGTGCATTTCCAACGGTGGGAAGTGGTCCAAAAGGGAATGGGGGTGGACGTGTCTGCTCATACCGACTTTGAGACTTGTAAGCCGGGTAGCTCAGCCGGGTTTGACCCGGCGGTTCTGCCGACGGTCTCGCCTTCGAGGGGGGAGCCTCCCCCGTGTACAGGCCGATTTCCGTGCATTTCCAACGGTGGGAAGAGGTTCAAAAGGGGATGGGAGTGAATGTGACTGCTCAACCCGACTCTGAGGCTTCTAACCCGGGTAGCTCGGCCGGGTTTGATCCGGCGGTTCTGCCGACGGTCTCGTCTTCGAGGCCGGTGCCTCCCCCGTGTACAGGCCGATTTTCGTGCATTTCCAACGGTGGGAAGAGGTTCAAAAGGGGATGGGGGTGAATGCGACTGCTCAACCCGACTCTGAGGCTTCTAACCCGGGTAGCCCGGCCGGGTTTGACCCGGCGGTTCTGCCGTCGGTCTCGCCTTCGAGGGCGGAGCCTCCCCCGTGTACAGGCCGATTTTCATGCATTTGCAACGGTGGGAAGTTGCCCAAAAGTCGATGGGAGTGAATGTGACTGCTCAACCCGACTTTGAGACTTTTAAGCCGGGTAGCTCAGCCGGGTTTGACCCGGCGGTTCTGCCGACGGTCTCGCCTTCGAGGGGGGAGCCTCCCCCGTGTACAGGCCGATTTTCGTGCATTTCCAACGGTGGGAAGAGGTTCAAAAGGGGATGGGAGTGAATGTGACTGCTCAACCCGACTCTGAGGCTTCTAACCCGGGTAGCTCGGCCGGGTTTGATCCGGCGGTTCTGCCGACGGTCTCGTCTTCGAGGCCGGTGCCTCCCCCGTGTACAGGCCGATTTTCGTGCATTTCCAACGGTGGGAAGTGGTCCAAAAGGGAATGGGGGTGGACGTGTCTGCTCATACCGACTTTGAGACTTGTAAGCCGGGTAGCTCAGCCGGGTTTGTTCCGGCGGTTCTGCCGACGGTCTCGTCATCGAGGGGGGAGCCTCCCCCGTGTCCAGGCCGATTTTCATGCATTTCCAACCGTGGGAAGTGGTCCAAAAGGGAATGGGGGTGAATGTGACTGCTCATACCGACTTTGAGACTTTTAAGCCGGGTAGCTCAGCCGGGTTTGACCCGGCGGTTCTGCCGACGGTCTCGCCTTCGAGGGGGGAGCGTCCCCCGTGTTCAGGCCGAATTTTGTGCATTTCGAACCGTGGGAAGTTGCCCAAAAGTCGATGGGAGTGAATGTGACTGCTCAACCCGACTTTGAGACTTGTAAGCCGGGTAGCTCAGCCGGGTTTGACCCGGCGGTTCTGCCGACGGTCTCGTCTTCGAGGCGGGTGCCTCCCCCGTGTACAGGCCGATTTTCATGCATTTCGTACCGTGGGAAGCGGTCCAAAAGGGGATGGGAGTGAACGTGACTGCTCATACCGACTTTGGCGCTTCCGAGCCGGGTAGCTCAGCCGGGTTTGACCCGGCGGGTCTGCCGACGGTCTCGCCTTCGAGGGGGGAGCGTCCCCCGTGTTCAGGCCGAATCTTGTGCATTTCGAACCGTGGGAAGTTGCCCAAAAGTCGATGGGAGTGAATGTGACTGCTCAACCCGACTTTGAGACTTGTAAGCCGGGTAGCTCAGCCGGGTTTGACCCGGCGGTTCTGCCGACGGTCTCGTCTTCGAGGCGGATGCCACCCCCGTGTACAGGCCGATTTTCGTGCATTTCCAACCGTGGGAAGTGGTCTAAAAGTCGATGGGAGTGAACGTGACTGCTCAACCCGACTCTGAGGCTTCTAACCCGGGTAGCTCGGCCGGGTTTGACCCGGCGGTTCTGCCGACGGTCTCGTCTTCGAGGCGGGTGCCTCCCCCGTGTACAGGCCGATTTTCGTGCATTTCGAACCGTGGGAAGTGGTCTAAAAGTCGATGGGAGTGAACGTGACTGCTCAACCCGACTTTGAGACTTGTAAGCCGGGTAGCTCAGCCAGGTTTGACCCGGCGGTTCTGCCGACGGTCTCGCCTTCGAGGGCGGACCCTCCCCCGTGTACAGGCCGGTTTTCGTGCATTTCGAACCGTGGGAAGTGATCCAAAAGGGAATGGGGGTGAACGTGACTGCCCAACCCGGCTTTGAGACTTGTAAGCCGGGTAGCTCAGCCGGGTTGGACCCGGCGGTTCTGCCGACGGTCTCGACTTCGAGGCGGGTGCCTCCCCCGTGTACAGGCCGATTTTCATGCATTTGCAACGGTGGGAAGTTGCCCAAAAGTCGATGGGAGTGAATGTGACTGCTCAACCCGACTTCGAGACTTGTAAGCCGGGTAGCTCAGCCGGGTTTGACCCGGCGGTTCTGCCGACGGTCTCGCCTTCGAGGGGGGAGCCTCCCCCGTGTACAGGCCGATTTTCGTGCATTTCCAACGGTGGGAAGAGGTTCAAAAGGGGATGGGAGTGAATGTGACTGCTCAACCCGACTTTGGCGCTTCCGAGCCGGGTAGCTCAGCCGGGTTTGACCCGGCGGGTCTGCCGACGGTCTCGTCTTCGAGGCGGGTGCCTCCCCCGTATACAGGCCGATTTTCATGCATTTCGAACCGTGGGAAGTGGTCCAAAAGGGAATGGGGGTGGACGTGTCTGCTCATACCGACTTTGAGACTTGTAAGCCGGGTAGCTCAGCCGGGTTTGTTCCGGCGGTTCTGCCGACGGTCTCGTCTTCGAGGCGGGTGCCTCCCCCGTGTACAGGCCGATTTTCGTGCATTTCGAACCGTGGGAAGTGGTCCAAAAGGGGATGGGAGTGAATGTGACTGCTCAACCCGACTTTGGCGCTTCCGAGCCGGGTAGCTCAGCCGGGTTTGACCCGGCGGGTCTGCCGACGGTCTCGTCTTCGAGGCGGGTGCCTCCCCCGTATACAGGCCGATTTTCATGCATTTCGAACCGTGGGAAGTGGTCCAAAAGGGAATGGGGGTGGACGTGTCTGCTCATACCGACTTTGAGACTTGTAAGCCGGGTAGCTCAGCCGGGTTTGATCCTGCGGTTCTGCCGACGGTCTCGCCTTCGAGGGGGGAGCCTCCCCCGTGTTCAGTCCGATTTCCATGCATTTCCAACCGTGGGAAGTTGCCCAAAAGGGGATGGGAGTGAATGTGACTGCTCAACCCGACTTTGGCGCTTCCGAGCCGGTTAGCACAGCCGGGTTTGACCCGGCGGTTCTGCCGACAGTCTCCTCTTCGAGGCGGGTGCCTCCCCCGTGTACAGGCCGATTTCCGTGCATTTCGAACCGTGGGAAGTGGTCCAAACGTCGATGGGAGTGAATGTGACTGCTCAACCCGACTTTGGCGCTTCCGAGCCGGGTAGCTCAGCCGGGTTTGACCCGGCGGTTCTGCCGACGGTCTCGTCTTCGAGGCGGGTGCCTCCCCCGTGTACAGGCCGATTTTCATGCATTTGGAACCGTGGGAAGTGGTCCAAAAGGGAATGGGGGTGGACGTGACTGCTCATACCGACTTTGAGACTTGTAAGCCGGGTAGCTCGGCCGGGTTTGACCCGGCGGTTCTGCCGACGGTCTCGCCTTCGAGGGGGGAGCCTCCCCCGTGTTCAGTCCGATTTTCGTGCATTTCCCACGGTGGGAAATGGTATCTTTCATTACGGGGACAAGGGTCTGAAGCGGTGAAGTCAGTAACCGGCATAGTTAAGGAAAGGGTTCGAATTTTCTCAACAGTACGAAAAAAGTGAGCAGGGAAGCTAGAGAAGGTGTCAGTGAGTCCCAAACGAGTGAACCGCAAAACTTAGGGAAATGCCCGAAAGCGTTTTAAAGGGTGAAATCGGGAACGAGGAAATGATGGGAAAGTGCCTGAAAGTGCTAAATGAGTAAACAGAAAAACGAAGAAAAATGTTTGAAAAGAAGAAGTGAGTAACCAGGAAAACTTAGAAAAATGTTCAAAACGAAGAAATCAGTAACCAGGAAAACTTAGAAAAATGATCAAAAAGAAGAAATGAGTAACCAGGAAAACTTAGAAAAATGTTTAAAAAGAAGAAATCAGTAACCAGGAAAACTTAGGAAAATGTTTAAAAAGAAGAAATCAGTAACCAGAAAAACTGCGAAAAATGTTTAAAAAGAAGAAATGAGTAACCAGAAAAACTTAGAAAAATGTTTAAAAAGAAGAAATCAGTAACCAGGAAAACTTAGAAAAATGTTTAAAAAGAAGAAATCAGTAACCAGGAAAACTTAGAAAAATGTTTAAAAAGAAGAAATCAGTAACCAGGAAAACTTAGAAAAATGTTATAAAAGAAGAAGTGAGTAACCAGAAAAACTTAGAAAAATGTTTAAAAAGAAGAAATCAGTAACCAGAAAAACTGCGAAAAATGTTTAAAAAGAAGAAATCAGTAACCAGACAAACTGCGAAAAATGTTTAAAAAGAAGAAATCAGTAACCAGGAAAACTTAGAAAAATGTTTAAAAAGAAGAAGTGAGTAACCAGAAAAACTTAGAAAAATGTTTAAAAAGAAGAAATCAGTAACCAGAAAAACTTAGAAAAATGTTTAAAAAGAAGAAATCAGTAACCAGAAAAACTGCGAAAAATGTTTAAAAAGAAGAAATCAGTAACCAGGAAAACTTAGAAAAATGTTTAAAAAGAAGAAATCAGTAACCAGAAAAACTGCGAAAAATGTTTAAAAAGAAGAAATCAGTAACCAGGAAAACTTAGAAAAATGTTTAAAAAGAAGAAATCAGTAACCAGAAAAACTTAGAAAAATGTTTAAAAAGAAGAAATGAGTAACCAGAAAAACTTAGAAAAATGTTTAAAAAGAAGAAATCAGTAACCAGAAAAACGGCGAAAAATGTTTAAAAAGAAGAAATCAGTAACCAGAAAAACTTAGAAAAATGTTTAAAAAGAAGAAGTGAGTAACCAGAAAAACTTAGAAAAATGTTTAAAAAGAAGAAATGAGTAACCAGAAAAACTTAGAAAAATGTTTAAAAAGAAGAAATCAGTAACCAGAAAAACTTAGAAAAATGTTTAAAAAGAAGAAATGAGTAACCAGAAAAACTTAGAAAAATGCTTAAAAAGAAGAAATCAGTAACCAGAAAAACGGCGAAAAATGTTTAAAAAGAAGAAATCAGTAACCAGAAAAACGGCGAAAAATGTTTAAAAAGAAGAAATCAGTAACCAGACAAACTGCGAAAAAATGTTTAAAAAGAAGAAATCAGTAACCAGAAAAACTGCGAAAAATGTTTAAAAAGAAGAAATCAGTAACCAGGAAAACTTAGAAAAATGTTTAAAAAGAAGAAATGAGTAACCAGGAAAACTTAGAAAAATGTTTAAAAAGAAGAAATGAGTAACCAGGAAAACTTAGAAAAATGTTTAAAAAGAAGAAATCAGTAACCAGAAAAACTTAGAAAAATGTTTAAAAAGAAGAAATCAGTAACCAGAAAAACTTAGAAAAATGTTTAAAAAGAAGAAATGAGTAACCAGAAAAACTTAGAAAAATGTTTAAAAAGAAGAAATGAGTAACCAGAAAAACTTAGAAAAATGTTTAAAAAGAAGAAATCAGTAACCAGAAAAACGGCGAAAAATGTTTAAAAAGAAGAAGTGAGTAACCAGAAAAACTTAGAAAAATGTTTAAAAAGAAGAAATGAGTAACCAGAAAAACTTAGTTTAAAAAGAAGAAATCAGTAACCAGAAAAACTTAGAAAAATGTTTAAAAAGAAGAAATGAGTAACCAGAAAAACTTAGAAAAATGTTTAAAAAGAAGAAATCAGTAACCAGAAAAACGGCGAAAAATGTTTAAAAAGAAGAAATCAGTAACCAGAAAAACGGCGAAAAATGTTTAAAAAGAAGAAATCAGTAACCAGACAAACTGCGAAAAATGTTTAAAAAGAAGAAATCAGTAACCAGAAAAACTTAGAAAAATGTTTAAAAAGAAGAAATCAGTAACCAGGAAAACTTGGAAAAAAACACTTAGAAAAATTTTCAGCAAAGTGTGAAAAATATTCTAAGTGTCAGCGGAGGAAAATGCTGCAGCATCGGGAAAGATTCGCAAACTTACACCGAACATGTGCTCCGAAGTGCCGGAGGAATTGGGTGAATTGAGCCCGGCAAATGGCCAGCTGTCGTTTTGTGCCTGCAGCCCGAAAACTTTAACTTTGTCTGTCGCGGAAGTCCGGACCGAGAAAAATCCAAACGGTTTTGACCGGACCGAGTTCCAGACCGATGCAGTCAAATTTGGAATTCAGACCCATTCAGTGCCACTTGTAGTTTTTCCGCAGTGAGGTTGGCGGGGTACCCGGAGATATATGGGAACACGATTTTTAGAACAAAATGGCGGCGCGGGACCGTTCTGAAAGGCATCCGAAAAACGGTTCCACGGGCATAGCACTTTAATGACAGGTATGAGTGCATGCCGGAGAGCTCTTGGAAGTCGAATTTTTGACACTTTGTCAATTTTTTGACAGATTTGACAAACTCTTTCTGTCTGTTCTAAGAGTCAGTCAGAGACTTGTGCGGCGGTCTTTTGACACTATTGGAGGGCGGGCAAACCCCACGTTGACTCCGGCCGTCCCTCCACAGGCGCTCGTGTCCAAAATGAAGGCGAGAGACGCGAGTGGCCTGGTTCCCTTGGGTGTTGCCAAGAAGGCTGCGGGCTGACCGTTGCCTGAGCACTCCCTAAAGCCTCTTGTGATGAGAGCAGACCTCGCCTGCCGCACGACCGGCTCTGGGAGTCGTTGGGCCGCTATTTGTGAATAGTCTGGTCCTCCTCTGCCACCCGGACAAGCGCGATGGCTCTGCCGCCCTGCGGTGCTCGTCACCCAGGTTTGGGGAACACGATACTCGTAACAAAAATAAAAGGCGGCTCGGGACCTGCAGGCGAAAGGGGTCCCGTGGTGCTAAGCACGTCGACTTCGGGTCTCGGTGCAAGCCGGAGAGCTCACGGAAGTCTAAAGTTTTCGGCACGTGGTCGAATCTTTTCAAAGGCTTACCCGGCTCTTTCCGTCCATTCTGAGAGTAAGTCAGAGGCCGGTGCGGAGGTCTCTTGACAATCGGAGGGGGTGGTGGCCCTCCGCAGGCGCTCGTGTCGAAAATGAAGGCGAGAGACGCGAGTGGCCTGGTTCCCCTGGGTGTTGCCAGGAAGGCTGCGGGCTGACCCTTGCCTGAGCACTCCCTAAAGCCTCTTGTGATGAGAGCAGACCTCGCGCGCCGCACGACCGGCTCTGGGAGTCGTTGGGCCGCTATCTGTGAATAGTCTGGTCCTCCTCTGCCACCCGGCCAAGTGCGATGGCTCTGCCGCCCTGCGGTGCTCGTCACGCAGGTATGGGGCACACGATGCTCGTAACAGCAAATAAAGGCGGCTCGGGACCTGCAGGCGAAAGGGGTCCCGTGGTGCTTAGCACGTCGACTTCGGGTCTCGGTGCAAGCCGGAGAGCTCACGGAAGTCTAAAGTTTTCGGCACGTGGTCGAATCTTTTGAAAGGCTTACCCGGCTCTTTCCGTCCATTCTGAGAGTCAGTCAGAGGCCGGTGCGGCGGTCTATTGACGACCGGAGGCTCCCATGGGTGTTGCGATGAGGGTGGAGGGCACAGAACCTTGCCTTAGCACTCCCTAATAAAGCCTCTTGTGAAGAGAGCAGACCTCGCGCGCCGCACGACCGGCTCTGGGAGTCGTTGGGCCGCTATCTGTGAATAGTCGGGTCCTCCTCTGCCACCCGGCCAAGTGCGATGGCTCTGCCGCCCTGCGGTGCTCGTCACGCAGGTATGGGGCACACGATGCTCGTAACAGCAAATAAAGGCGGCTCGGGACCTGCAGGCGAAAGGGGTCCCGTGGTGCTTCGCACGTCGACTTCGGGTCTCGGTGCAAGCCGGAGAGCTCACGGAAGTCTAAAGTTTTCGGCACGTGGTCGAATCTTTTGAAAGGCTTACCCGGCTCTTTCCGTCCATTCTGAGAGTCAGTCAGAGGCCGGTGCGGCGGTCTATTGACGACCGGAGGCTCCCATGGGTGTTGCGATGAGGGTGGAGGGCACAGAACCTTGCCTTAGCACTCCCTAATAAAGCCTCTTGTGAAGAGAGCAGACCTCGCGCGCCGCACGACCGGCTCTGGGAGTCGTTGGGCCGCTATCTGTGAATAGTCTGGTCCTCCTCTGCCACCCGGCCAAGTGCGATGGCTCTGCCGCCCTGCGGTGCTCGTCACGCAGGTATGGGGCACACGATGCTCGTAACAGCAAATAAAGGCGGCTCGGGACCTGCAGGCGAAAGGGGTCCCGTGGTGCTTCGCAC
>NW_027310815.1:25000-27500 GCF_047496795.1 Chiloscyllium punctatum | reverse complement strand
CGTAAAAATAAAACGTGACAAACTTTGTGTTGGTTCAAGTACGAAAGGATCTCTGTCGGCTTGGGGGTACGCCCGTTTCCGTTTCAACTTGTCTCGCGAGGGTGGTTTCGGGGCCAGCAGGAGAGCTCGTCGGGGTAGCAGGCCCTGCAGCCGTGGTCACCGCCAAACCCCCACAACTCGAGCAAGTGAAAAAAAAAGTAACAGGAGCGAAAGCATCTCTGTCGGCTTGGGGGTACGCCCGTTTCCGTTTCAACTTGTCTCGCGAGGGTGGTTTCGGGGCCAGCAGGAGAGCTCGTCGGGGTAGCAGGCCCTGCAGCCGTGGTCACCGCCAAACCCCCACAACTCGAGCAAGTGAAAAAAAAAAGTAACAAATAAGAAAGGATCGTCGGCTTGGGGGTACGCCCGTTTCCGTTTCAACTTGTCTCGCGAGGGTGGTTTCGGGGCCAGCAGGAGAGCTCGTCGGGGTAGCAGGCCCTGCAGCCGTGGTCACCGCCAAACCCCCACAACTCGAGCAAGTGAAAAAAAAAGTAACAAATAAGAAAGGATCGTCGGCTTGGGGGTACGCCCGTTTCCGTTTCAACTTGTCTCGCGAGGGTGGTTTCGGGGCCAGCAGGAGAGCTCGTCGGGGTAGCAGGCCCTGCAGCCGTGGTCACCGCCAAACCCCCACAACTCGAGCAAGTGAAAAAAAAAAGTAACAAATAAGAAAGGATCTCTGTCGGCTTGGGGGTACGCCCGTTTCCGTTTCAACTTGTCTCGCGAGGGTGGTTTCGGGGCCAGCAGGAGAGCTCGTCGGGGTAGCAGGCCCTGCAGCCGTGGTCACCGCCAAATCCCCACAACTCGAGCAAGTGAAAAAAAAAGTAACAAATAAGAAAGGATCGTCGGCTTGGGGGTACGCCCGTTTCCGTTTCAACTTGTCTCGCGAGGGTGGTTTCGGGGCCAGCAGGAGAGCTCGTCGGGGTAGCAGGCCCTGCAGCCGTGGTCACCGCCAAACCCCCCACAACTGTTGGGCGCCTACCTGCGCGGGGCAGGAGGACACTTTCCGATTTCAAATCTCCGTTTGCCGAGTCCACCCCGAACGCACGCGGGCGGGCGGGTTCGCATCACCCTTCGTCACAAGGGGCGAAGCCCGTTCCACCGTCTCGTCAGTAGTGCCGACCGGTCTGTGATCGACGAGGGGAGCCACACCAGGTCCGGCCCTGCTGCTTGGCGGCACCGCGTCGTCGGGAGCTCGCGACAGACGGAGGGTTTCGGTGTACTCTCCAGCCACGGGAAACGAAGCCGGTGATGCAGGCGCCGGTCTTTCGCTCCCAAATCGGCTGGGTTTACATCGTTGCTATCTAGTCACGCTCCCTTCAAACCCGACGGGGTACCTATTCCCCTCACCCGTCTGTGCGTATACAGCCTCTTTGCACTTGCGGGATGGGGGTGGTGGTTTAAAGACTCTCGAGTTGCCGCCCGTCGGTCTCCGAGCTCCGTGCAGTAGTGATCCCCAGCGAACTGCCAGCAGGGCGAACGAGCGATCCCGCTCTCGGTCGGGGCGCCTGGCGTCGATCGGTGGTCGGTGGCTTGCGGGCAAGCTGCGCTGTGAGTGTGGGAACGAGTATGACGAGCCGTTGCCGCGACTCCCAGTCCACCTCGGCGGTGGCTGGGCCGGGCGGGCGTCTGCTCGGGCGAGTGCCGCCCCCGCCTCCTCGCAGGAAGTCCGCTCGCCGACACGCCGCCACGTGCACGCGTCAGTGACGCTGCCGAACCGATGGCCGGTGCCCGTTCCCGCCTCTGCTTTTCCTAGGGCAAAGCTGCTGCACGCCTCGTGATACTAGGCGGGCGACATGGTGGCGGTGATCCTGCCTCCGTCGCTGCGGTGCGTTGGGGCACGCATCGCCTCTTGGGCGCCCTGTCCTCCTCCCCCCAATAGACGTATGTTTCTGCGGGCCGCACCAGGATGGTGCTCCCCATCGCTTCACGCCACCCTGCTCCGCCCGCACGCCGGCGTGCAGGTGGCTGTAGCTCAAGGTGGGGAGCGTATGTGCGGTCCGGGTCGCTTTCCTCTGGCGAGGGAGAGACCTAAAACAAACTCAGACAACTCTTGACGGTGGATCACTCGGCTCGTGCGTCGATGACGAACGCAGCTAGCTGCGAGAATTAATGTGAATTGCAGGACACATTGATCATCGACACTTTGAACGCACTTTGCGGCCCCGGGTTCTTCCCGGGGCCACGCCTGTCTGAGGGTCGTTTGGCAATCAATCGCACTCGCCTTGGCTGGCGAGAGCGCGGCTGGGGTGTCGCAGAGGACCCGTCCTCTTTGTCCCCCTAAGTTCAGACTCCGGAGCCCTCCGGCGTCGGAGCGCTTGGCCTTTCCCCCCCACCCTGCACATTCCGTTCGTCAGGCTCGACGCCATCCCCCCGCCGGGGAGCGCGGCCTGGCGTCCGTCTGTGTCGTGGCAGTGGGGCCAGCACGGCTGTCACCGGTCCCAGAATGGCTGTCGGTGGTTCACAC
>NW_027310815.1:7500-17500 GCF_047496795.1 Chiloscyllium punctatum | reverse complement strand
GTTTCTGAATTTGGACCCTTTTTGAGTTGCATGGCCGGATGGGTGTGGTTTTGAAGGGTGTGTCTGTCTGGAGTGGCACCGGCGTTGGTGTGAGGCTGAGGGTGGGCGTTCGGTTCCTGGTTAGGGATAGGGAAAGGGTGAGACTTAGCTTTAGTGCTCGTGCCCCCGATTTTGGTAATGTTTGACGTCAATTTTCCAAGGAGGCGAATGCAAGGCTTCAGAGGGACTTTGAGTGTTCGGGGGCGGGGTAGCTCAGCCGGATTTGCCCCGGCGGTTCTGCGGACGGTGTTGACTTCGAGGGCGGACCGGCCCCCGTGTTCAGTCCGAATATCGTGCATTGTTAACGGCGGGAAGTGTTCCAAAAGGGAATGGGATTGAATGTGACTGCTGAAGCCGACTTTGAGACCTGTAACGCGGGTAGCTCAGCCGGATTTGACCCGGCGGTTCTGGCGACGGTCTCGCCTTCGAGGGGGGAGCGCCCCGCGTGTTCAGGCCGAATTTTGTGCATTTCCATCGGCGGGAAGAGGTCCAAACGGGAATGGGATTGAATGTGACTGCTGAAGCCGACATTGAGACCTCTAACGCGGGTAGCTCGGCAGGATTTGACCCGGCGGTTCTGCCGAAGGTCTCACCTTCGAGGGGGGAGCGTCCCGCGTGTTCAGGCCGAATATCGTGCATTGTTAACGGCGGGAAGTGTTCCAAACGGGAATGGGATTGAATGTGACTGCTGAAGCCGACATTGAGACCTCTAACGCGGGTAGCTCAGCCGGATTTGACCCGGCGGTTCTGGCGACGGTCTCGCCTTCGAGGGGGGAGCGTCCCGCGTGTTCAGGCCGAATTTTGTGCATTTCCATCGGCGGGAAGAGGTCCAAACGGGAATGGGATTGAATGTGACTGCTGAAGCCGACATTGAGACCTCTAACGCGGGTAGCTCGGCCGGATTTGACCCGGCGGTTCTGCCGAAGGTCTCACCTTCGAGGGGGGAGCGTCCCGCGTGTTCAGGCCGAATTTTGTGCATTTCCATCGGCGGGAAGAGGTCCAAACGGGAATGGGATTGAATGTGACTGCTGAAGCCGACATTGAGACCTCTAACGCGGGTAGCTCGGCCGGATTTGACCCGGCGGTTCTGCCGAAGGTCTCACCTTCGAGGGGGGAGCGCCCACCGTGTACAGGCCGATTTTCATGCATTTCCAACCGTGGGAAGGGGTCCGAAAGGGGATGGGGGTGAACGTGACTGCTCAACCCGACTTTGAGACCTGTAACGCGGGTAGCTCAGCCGGATTTGACCCGGCGGTTCTGGCGACGGTCTCGCCTTCGAGGGGGGAGCGTCCCGCGTGTTCAGGCCGAATTTTGTGCATTTCCATCGGCGGGAAGAGGTCCAAACGGGAATGGGATTGAATGTGACTGCTGAAGCCGACATTGAGACCTCTAACGCGGGTAGCTCGGCCGGATTTGACCCGGCGGTTCTGCCGAAGGTCTCACCTTCGAGGGGGGAGCGTCCCGCGTGTTCAGGCCGAATTTTGTGCATTTCCATCGGCGGGAAGAGGTCCAAACGGGAATGGGATTGAATGTGACTGCTGAAGCCGACATTGAGACCTCTAACGCGGGTAGCTCGGCCGGATTTGACCCGGCGGTTCTGCCGAAGGTCTCACCTTCGAGGGGGGAGCGCCCACCGTGTACAGGCCGATTTTCATGCATTTCCAACCGTGGGAAGGGGTCCGAAAGGGGATGGGGGTGAACGTGACTGCTCAACCCGACTTTGAGACCTGTAACGCGGGTAGCTCAGCCGGATTTGACCCGGCGGTTCTGGCGACGGTCTCGCCTTCGAGGGGGGAGCGCCCCGCGTGTTCAGGCCGAATTTTGTGCATTTCCATCGGCGGGAAGAGGTCCAAACGGGAATGGGATTGAATGTGACTGCTGAAGCCGACATTGAGACCTCTAACGCGGGTAGCTCGGCAGGATTTGACCCGGCGGTTCTGCCGAAGGTCTCACCTTCGAGGGGGGAGCGCCCACCGTGTACAGGCCGATTTTCATGCATTTCCAACCGTGGGAAGGGGGCCGAAAGGGGATGGGGGTGAATGTGACTGCTCAACCCGACTTTGAGGCATCTAACCCGGGTAGCTCAGCCGGGTTTGACCCGGCGGTTCTGCCGACTGCCTCGCCTTCGAGGGGGGAGCGTCCCCCGTGTACAGGCCGATTTTCATGCATTTCGAACCGTGGGAAGTGGCCCAAAAGGGGATGGGGGTGAATGTGACTGCTCAACCCGACTTTGGCGCTTCCGAGCCGGGTAGCCCGGCCGGGTTTGACCCGGCGGTTCTGCCGTCGGTCTCGCCTTCGAGGGCGGAGCCTCCCCCGTGTACAGGCCGATTTTCATGCATTTGCAACGGTGGGAAGTTGCCCAAAAGTCGATGGGAGTGAATGTGACTGCTCAACCCGACTTTGAGACTTTTAAGCCGGGTAGCTCAGCCGGGTTTGACCCGGCGGTTCTGCCGACGGTCTCGCCTTCGAGGGGGGAGCCTCCCCCGTGTACAGGCCGATTTTCGTGCATTTCCAACGGTGGGAAGAGGTTCAAAAGGGGATGGGAGTGAATGTGACTGCTCAACCCGACTCTGAGGCTTCTAACCCGGGTAGCTCGGCCGGGTTTGATCCGGCGGTTCTGCCGACGGTCTCGTCTTCGAGGCCGGTGCCTCCCCCGTGTACAGGCCGATTTTCGTGCATTTCCAACGGTGGGAAGTGGTCCAAAAGGGAATGGGGGTGGACGTGTCTGCTCATACCGACTTTGAGACTTGTAAGCCGGGTAGCTCAGCCGGGTTTGACCCGGCGGTTCTGCCGACGGTCTCGCCTTCGAGGGGGGAGCCTCCCCCGTGTACAGGCCGATTTCCGTGCATTTCCAACGGTGGGAAGAGGTTCAAAAGGGGATGGGAGTGAATGTGACTGCTCAACCCGACTCTGAGGCTTCTAACCCGGGTAGCTCGGCCGGGTTTGATCCGGCGGTTCTGCCGACGGTCTCGTCTTCGAGGCCGGTGCCTCCCCCGTGTACAGGCCGATTTTCGTGCATTTCCAACGGTGGGAAGAGGTTCAAAAGGGGATGGGGGTGAATGCGACTGCTCAACCCGACTCTGAGGCTTCTAACCCGGGTAGCCCGGCCGGGTTTGACCCGGCGGTTCTGCCGTCGGTCTCGCCTTCGAGGGCGGAGCCTCCCCCGTGTACAGGCCGATTTTCATGCATTTGCAACGGTGGGAAGTTGCCCAAAAGTCGATGGGAGTGAATGTGACTGCTCAACCCGACTTTGAGACTTTTAAGCCGGGTAGCTCAGCCGGGTTTGACCCGGCGGTTCTGCCGACGGTCTCGCCTTCGAGGGGGGAGCCTCCCCCGTGTACAGGCCGATTTTCGTGCATTTCCAACGGTGGGAAGAGGTTCAAAAGGGGATGGGAGTGAATGTGACTGCTCAACCCGACTCTGAGGCTTCTAACCCGGGTAGCTCGGCCGGGTTTGATCCGGCGGTTCTGCCGACGGTCTCGTCTTCGAGGCCGGTGCCTCCCCCGTGTACAGGCCGATTTTCGTGCATTTCCAACGGTGGGAAGTGGTCCAAAAGGGAATGGGGGTGGACGTGTCTGCTCATACCGACTTTGAGACTTGTAAGCCGGGTAGCTCAGCCGGGTTTGTTCCGGCGGTTCTGCCGACGGTCTCGTCATCGAGGGGGGAGCCTCCCCCGTGTCCAGGCCGATTTTCATGCATTTCCAACCGTGGGAAGTGGTCCAAAAGGGAATGGGGGTGAATGTGACTGCTCATACCGACTTTGAGACTTTTAAGCCGGGTAGCTCAGCCGGGTTTGACCCGGCGGTTCTGCCGACGGTCTCGCCTTCGAGGGGGGAGCGTCCCCCGTGTTCAGGCCGAATTTTGTGCATTTCGAACCGTGGGAAGTTGCCCAAAAGTCGATGGGAGTGAATGTGACTGCTCAACCCGACTTTGAGACTTGTAAGCCGGGTAGCTCAGCCGGGTTTGACCCGGCGGTTCTGCCGACGGTCTCGTCTTCGAGGCGGGTGCCTCCCCCGTGTACAGGCCGATTTTCATGCATTTCGTACCGTGGGAAGCGGTCCAAAAGGGGATGGGAGTGAACGTGACTGCTCATACCGACTTTGGCGCTTCCGAGCCGGGTAGCTCAGCCGGGTTTGACCCGGCGGGTCTGCCGACGGTCTCGCCTTCGAGGGGGGAGCGTCCCCCGTGTTCAGGCCGAATCTTGTGCATTTCGAACCGTGGGAAGTTGCCCAAAAGTCGATGGGAGTGAATGTGACTGCTCAACCCGACTTTGAGACTTGTAAGCCGGGTAGCTCAGCCGGGTTTGACCCGGCGGTTCTGCCGACGGTCTCGTCTTCGAGGCGGATGCCACCCCCGTGTACAGGCCGATTTTCGTGCATTTCCAACCGTGGGAAGTGGTCTAAAAGTCGATGGGAGTGAACGTGACTGCTCAACCCGACTCTGAGGCTTCTAACCCGGGTAGCTCGGCCGGGTTTGACCCGGCGGTTCTGCCGACGGTCTCGTCTTCGAGGCGGGTGCCTCCCCCGTGTACAGGCCGATTTTCGTGCATTTCGAACCGTGGGAAGTGGTCTAAAAGTCGATGGGAGTGAACGTGACTGCTCAACCCGACTTTGAGACTTGTAAGCCGGGTAGCTCAGCCAGGTTTGACCCGGCGGTTCTGCCGACGGTCTCGCCTTCGAGGGCGGACCCTCCCCCGTGTACAGGCCGGTTTTCGTGCATTTCGAACCGTGGGAAGTGATCCAAAAGGGAATGGGGGTGAACGTGACTGCCCAACCCGGCTTTGAGACTTGTAAGCCGGGTAGCTCAGCCGGGTTGGACCCGGCGGTTCTGCCGACGGTCTCGACTTCGAGGCGGGTGCCTCCCCCGTGTACAGGCCGATTTTCATGCATTTGCAACGGTGGGAAGTTGCCCAAAAGTCGATGGGAGTGAATGTGACTGCTCAACCCGACTTCGAGACTTGTAAGCCGGGTAGCTCAGCCGGGTTTGACCCGGCGGTTCTGCCGACGGTCTCGCCTTCGAGGGGGGAGCCTCCCCCGTGTACAGGCCGATTTTCGTGCATTTCCAACGGTGGGAAGAGGTTCAAAAGGGGATGGGAGTGAATGTGACTGCTCAACCCGACTTTGGCGCTTCCGAGCCGGGTAGCTCAGCCGGGTTTGACCCGGCGGGTCTGCCGACGGTCTCGTCTTCGAGGCGGGTGCCTCCCCCGTATACAGGCCGATTTTCATGCATTTCGAACCGTGGGAAGTGGTCCAAAAGGGAATGGGGGTGGACGTGTCTGCTCATACCGACTTTGAGACTTGTAAGCCGGGTAGCTCAGCCGGGTTTGTTCCGGCGGTTCTGCCGACGGTCTCGTCTTCGAGGCGGGTGCCTCCCCCGTGTACAGGCCGATTTTCGTGCATTTCGAACCGTGGGAAGTGGTCCAAAAGGGGATGGGAGTGAATGTGACTGCTCAACCCGACTTTGGCGCTTCCGAGCCGGGTAGCTCAGCCGGGTTTGACCCGGCGGGTCTGCCGACGGTCTCGTCTTCGAGGCGGGTGCCTCCCCCGTATACAGGCCGATTTTCATGCATTTCGAACCGTGGGAAGTGGTCCAAAAGGGAATGGGGGTGGACGTGTCTGCTCATACCGACTTTGAGACTTGTAAGCCGGGTAGCTCAGCCGGGTTTGATCCTGCGGTTCTGCCGACGGTCTCGCCTTCGAGGGGGGAGCCTCCCCCGTGTTCAGTCCGATTTCCATGCATTTCCAACCGTGGGAAGTTGCCCAAAAGGGGATGGGAGTGAATGTGACTGCTCAACCCGACTTTGGCGCTTCCGAGCCGGTTAGCACAGCCGGGTTTGACCCGGCGGTTCTGCCGACAGTCTCCTCTTCGAGGCGGGTGCCTCCCCCGTGTACAGGCCGATTTCCGTGCATTTCGAACCGTGGGAAGTGGTCCAAACGTCGATGGGAGTGAATGTGACTGCTCAACCCGACTTTGGCGCTTCCGAGCCGGGTAGCTCAGCCGGGTTTGACCCGGCGGTTCTGCCGACGGTCTCGTCTTCGAGGCGGGTGCCTCCCCCGTGTACAGGCCGATTTTCATGCATTTGGAACCGTGGGAAGTGGTCCAAAAGGGAATGGGGGTGGACGTGACTGCTCATACCGACTTTGAGACTTGTAAGCCGGGTAGCTCGGCCGGGTTTGACCCGGCGGTTCTGCCGACGGTCTCGCCTTCGAGGGGGGAGCCTCCCCCGTGTTCAGTCCGATTTTCGTGCATTTCCCACGGTGGGAAATGGTATCTTTCATTACGGGGACAAGGGTCTGAAGCGGTGAAGTCAGTAACCGGCATAGTTAAGGAAAGGGTTCGAATTTTCTCAACAGTACGAAAAAAGTGAGCAGGGAAGCTAGAGAAGGTGTCAGTGAGTCCCAAACGAGTGAACCGCAAAACTTAGGGAAATGCCCGAAAGCGTTTTAAAGGGTGAAATCGGGAACGAGGAAATGATGGGAAAGTGCCTGAAAGTGCTAAATGAGTAAACAGAAAAACGAAGAAAAATGTTTGAAAAGAAGAAGTGAGTAACCAGGAAAACTTAGAAAAATGTTCAAAACGAAGAAATCAGTAACCAGGAAAACTTAGAAAAATGATCAAAAAGAAGAAATGAGTAACCAGGAAAACTTAGAAAAATGTTTAAAAAGAAGAAATCAGTAACCAGGAAAACTTAGGAAAATGTTTAAAAAGAAGAAATCAGTAACCAGAAAAACTGCGAAAAATGTTTAAAAAGAAGAAATGAGTAACCAGAAAAACTTAGAAAAATGTTTAAAAAGAAGAAATCAGTAACCAGGAAAACTTAGAAAAATGTTTAAAAAGAAGAAATCAGTAACCAGGAAAACTTAGAAAAATGTTTAAAAAGAAGAAATCAGTAACCAGGAAAACTTAGAAAAATGTTATAAAAGAAGAAGTGAGTAACCAGAAAAACTTAGAAAAATGTTTAAAAAGAAGAAATCAGTAACCAGAAAAACTGCGAAAAATGTTTAAAAAGAAGAAATCAGTAACCAGACAAACTGCGAAAAATGTTTAAAAAGAAGAAATCAGTAACCAGGAAAACTTAGAAAAATGTTTAAAAAGAAGAAGTGAGTAACCAGAAAAACTTAGAAAAATGTTTAAAAAGAAGAAATCAGTAACCAGAAAAACTTAGAAAAATGTTTAAAAAGAAGAAATCAGTAACCAGAAAAACTGCGAAAAATGTTTAAAAAGAAGAAATCAGTAACCAGGAAAACTTAGAAAAATGTTTAAAAAGAAGAAATCAGTAACCAGAAAAACTGCGAAAAATGTTTAAAAAGAAGAAATCAGTAACCAGGAAAACTTAGAAAAATGTTTAAAAAGAAGAAATCAGTAACCAGAAAAACTTAGAAAAATGTTTAAAAAGAAGAAATGAGTAACCAGAAAAACTTAGAAAAATGTTTAAAAAGAAGAAATCAGTAACCAGAAAAACGGCGAAAAATGTTTAAAAAGAAGAAATCAGTAACCAGAAAAACTTAGAAAAATGTTTAAAAAGAAGAAGTGAGTAACCAGAAAAACTTAGAAAAATGTTTAAAAAGAAGAAATGAGTAACCAGAAAAACTTAGAAAAATGTTTAAAAAGAAGAAATCAGTAACCAGAAAAACTTAGAAAAATGTTTAAAAAGAAGAAATGAGTAACCAGAAAAACTTAGAAAAATGCTTAAAAAGAAGAAATCAGTAACCAGAAAAACGGCGAAAAATGTTTAAAAAGAAGAAATCAGTAACCAGAAAAACGGCGAAAAATGTTTAAAAAGAAGAAATCAGTAACCAGACAAACTGCGAAAAAATGTTTAAAAAGAAGAAATCAGTAACCAGAAAAACTGCGAAAAATGTTTAAAAAGAAGAAATCAGTAACCAGGAAAACTTAGAAAAATGTTTAAAAAGAAGAAATGAGTAACCAGGAAAACTTAGAAAAATGTTTAAAAAGAAGAAATGAGTAACCAGGAAAACTTAGAAAAATGTTTAAAAAGAAGAAATCAGTAACCAGAAAAACTTAGAAAAATGTTTAAAAAGAAGAAATCAGTAACCAGAAAAACTTAGAAAAATGTTTAAAAAGAAGAAATGAGTAACCAGAAAAACTTAGAAAAATGTTTAAAAAGAAGAAATGAGTAACCAGAAAAACTTAGAAAAATGTTTAAAAAGAAGAAATCAGTAACCAGAAAAACGGCGAAAAATGTTTAAAAAGAAGAAGTGAGTAACCAGAAAAACTTAGAAAAATGTTTAAAAAGAAGAAATGAGTAACCAGAAAAACGTTTAAAAAGAAGAAATCAGTAACCAGAAAAACTTAGAAAAATGTTTAAAAAGAAGAAATGAGTAACCAGAAAAACTTAGAAAAATGTTTAAAAAGAAGAAATCAGTAACCAGAAAAACGGCGAAAAATGTTTAAAAAGAAGAAATCAGTAACCAGAAAAACGGCGAAAAATGTTTAAAAAGAAGAAATCAGTAACCAGACAAACTGCGAAAAATGTTTAAAAAGAAGAAATCAGTAACCAGAAAAACTTAGAAAAATGTTTAAAAAGAAGAAATCAGTAACCAGGAAAACTTGGAAAAAAACACTTAGAAAAATTTTCAGCAAAGTGTGAAAAATATTCTAAGTGTCAGCGGAGGAAAATGCTGCAGCATCGGGAAAGATTCGCAAACTTACACCGAACATGTGCTCCGAAGTGCCGGAGGAATTGGGTGAATTGAGCCCGGCAAATGGCCAGCTGTCGTTTTGTGCCTGCAGCCCGAAAACTTTAACTTTGTCTGTCGCGGAAGTCCGGACCGAGAAAAATCCAAACGGTTTTGACCGGACCGAGTTCCAGACCGATGCAGTCAAATTTGGAATTCAGACCCATTCAGTGCCACTTGTAGTTTTTCCGCAGTGAGGTTGGCGGGGTACCCGGAGATATATGGGAACACGATTTTTAGAACAAAATGGCGGCGCGGGACCGTTCTGAAAGGCATCCGAAAAACGGTTCCACGGGCATAGCACTTTAATGACAGGTATGAGTGCATGCCGGAGAGCTCTTGGAAGTCGAATTTTTGACACTTTGTCAATTTTTTGACAGATTTGACAAACTCTTTCTGTCTGTTCTAAGAGTCAGTCAGAGACTTGTGCGGCGGTCTTTTGACACTATTGGAGGGCGGGCAAACCCCACGTTGACTCCGGCCGTCCCTCCACAGGCGCTCGTGTCCAAAATGAAGGCGAGAGACGCGAGTGGCCTGGTTCCCTTGGGTGTTGCCAAGAAGGCTGCGGGCTGACCGTTGCCTGAGCACTCCCTAAAGCCTCTTGTGATGAGAGCAGACCTCGCCTGCCGCACGACCGGCTCTGGGAGTCGTTGGGCCGCTATTTGTGAATAGTCTGGTCCTCCTCTGCCACCCGGACAAGCGCGATGGCTCTGCCGCCCTGCGGTG
This sequence comes from Chiloscyllium punctatum, assembly GCF_047496795.1. Lineage (NCBI taxonomy): Eukaryota > Metazoa > Chordata > Chondrichthyes > Orectolobiformes > Hemiscylliidae > Chiloscyllium > Chiloscyllium punctatum. Next base: position 8,036 of record NW_027310815.1, on the reverse strand, counting down.
CTCGTCACCCAGGTTTGGGGAACACGATACTCGTAACAAAAATAAAAGGCGGCTCGGGACCTGCAGGCGAAAGGGGTCCCGTGGTGCTAAGCACGTCGACTTCGGGTCTCGGTGCAAGCCGGAGAGCTCACGGAAGTCTAAAGTTTTCGGCACGTGGTCGAATCTTTTCAAAGGCTTACCCGGCTCTTTCCGTCCATTCTGAGAGTAAGTCAGAGGCCGGTGCGGAGGTCTCTTGACAATCGGAGGGGGTGGTGGCCCTCCGCAGGCGCTCGTGTCGAAAATGAAGGCGAGAGACGCGAGTGGCCTGGTTCCCCTGGGTGTTGCCAGGAAGGCTGCGGGCTGACCCTTGCCTGAGCACTCCCTAAAGCCTCTTGTGATGAGAGCAGACCTCGCGCGCCGCACGACCGGCTCTGGGAGTCGTTGGGCCGCTATCTGTGAATAGTCTGGTCCTCCTCTGCCACCCGGCCAAGTGCGATGGCTCTGCCGCCCTGCGGTGCTCGTCACGCAGGTATGGGGCACACGATGCTCGTAACAGC
>NW_027310814.1:42500-45841 GCF_047496795.1 Chiloscyllium punctatum | reverse complement strand
AAAAATGTTTAAAAAGAAGAAATCAGTAACCAGAAAAACTGCGAAAAATGTTTAAAAAGAAGAAATCAGTAACCAGGAAAACTTAGAAAAATGTTTAAAAAGAAGAAGTGAGTAACCAGAAAAACTTAGAAAAATGTTTAAAAAGAAGAAATCAGTAACCAGAAAAACTTAGAAAAATGTTTAAAAAGAAGAAATCAGTAACCAGAAAAACTGCGAAAAATGTTTAAAAGAAGAAATCAGTAACCAGAAAAACTTAGAAAAATGTTTAAAAAGAAGAAGTGAGTAACCAGAAAAACTTAGAAAAATGTTTAAAAAGAAGAAATCAGTAACCAGAAAAACGGCGAAAAATGTTTAAAAAGAAGAAATCAGTAACCAGACAAACTGCGAAAATGTTTAAAAAGAAGAAATCAGTAACCAGAAAAACTTAGAAAAATGTTTCAAAAGAAGAAGTGAGTAACCAGAAAAACTTAGAAAAATGTTTAAAAAGAAGAAGTGAGTAACCAGAAAAACTTAGAAAAATGTTTAAAAGAAGAAATCAGTAACCAGAAAAACTTAGAAAAATGTTTAAAAAGAAGAAATCAGTAACCAGAAAAACTGCGAAAAATGTTTAAAAAGAAGAAATCAGTAACCAGGAAAACTTAGAAAAATGTTTAAAAAGAAGAAATGAGTAACCAGGAAAACTTAGAAAAATGTTTAAAAAGAAGAAATGAGTAACCAGGAAAACTTAGAAAAATGTTTAAAAAGAAGAAATCAGTAACCAGAAAAACTTAGAAAAATGTTTAAAAAGAAGAAATCAGTAACCAGAAAAACGGCGAAAAATGTTTAAAAAGAAGAAATGAGTAACCAGAAAAACTTAGAAAAATGTTTAAAAAGAAGAAATCAGTAACCAGAAAAACGGCGAAAAATGTTTAAAAAGAAGAAATCAGTAACCAGAAAAACTTAGAAAAATGTTTAAAAAGAAGAAGTGAGTAACCAGAAAAACTTAGAAAAATGTTTAAAAAGAAGAAATGAGTAACCAGAAAAACTTAGAAAAATGTTTAAAAAGAAGAAATCAGTAACCAGAAAAACTTAGAAAAATGTTTAAAAAGAAGAAATGAGTAACCAGAAAAACGGCGAAAAATGTTTAAAAAGAAGAAATCAGTAACCAGAAAAACGGCGAAAAATGTTTAAAAAGAAGAAATCAGTAACCAGACAAACTGCGAAAAATGTTTAAAAAGAAGAAATCAGTAACCAGAAAAACTTAGAAAAATGTTTAAAAAGAAGAAATCAGTAACCAGGAAAACTTGGAAAAAAACACTTAGAAAAATTTTCAGCAAAGTGTGAAAAATATTCTAAGTGTCAGCGGAGGAAAATGCTGCAGCATCGGGAAAGATTCGCAAACTTACACCGAACATGTGCTCCGAAGTGCCGGAGGAATTGGGTGAATTGAGCCCGGCAAATGGCCAGCTGTCGTTTTGTGCCTGCAGCCCGAAAACTTTAACTTTGTCTGTCGCGGAAGTCCGGACCGAGAAAAATCCAAACGGTTTTGACCGGACCGAGTTCCAGACCGATGCAGTCAAATTTGGAATTCAGACCCATTCAGTGCCACTTGTAGTTTTTCCGCAGTGAGGTTGGCGGGGTACCCGGAGATATATGGGAACACGATTTTTAGAACAAAATGGCGGCGCGGGACCGTTCTGAAAGGCATCCGAAAAACGGTTCCACGGGCATAGCACTTTAATGACAGGTATGAGTGCATGCCGGAGAGCTCTTGGAAGTCGAATTTTTGACACTTTGTCAATTTTTTGACAGATTTGACAAACTCTTTCTGTCTGTTCTAAGAGTCAGTCAGAGACTTGTGCGGCGGTCTTTTGACACTATTGGAGGGCGGGCAAACCCCACGTTGACTCCGGCCGTCCCTCCACAGGCGCTCGTGTCCAAAATGAAGGCGAGAGACGCGAGTGGCCTGGTTCCCTTGGGTGTTGCCAAGAAGGCTGCGGGCTGACCGTTGCCTGAGCACTCCCTAAAGCCTCTTGTGATGAGAGCAGACCTCGCCTGCCGCACGACCGGCTCTGGGAGTCGTTGGGCCGCTATTTGTGAATAGTCTGGTCCTCCTCTGCCACCCGGACAAGCGCGATGGCTCTGCCGCCCTGCGGTGCTCGTCACCCAGGTTTGGGGAACACGATACTCGTAACAAAAATAAAAGGCGGCTCGGGACCTGCAGGCGAAAGGGGTCCCGTGGTGCTAAGCACGTCGACTTCGGGTCTCGGTGCAAGCCGGAGAGCTCACGGAAGTCTAAAGTTTTCGGCACGTGGTCGAATCTTTTCAAAGGCTTACCCGGCTCTTTCCGTCCATTCTGAGAGTAAGTCAGAGGCCGGTGCGGAGGTCTCTTGACAATCGGAGGGGGTGGTGGCCCTCCGCAGGCGCTCGTGTCGAAAATGAAGGCGAGAGACGCGAGTGGCCTGGTTCCCCTGGGTGTTGCCAGGAAGGCTGCGGGCTGACCCTTGCCTGAGCACTCCCTAAAGCCTCTTGTGATGAGAGCAGACCTCGCGCGCCGCACGACCGGCTCTGGGAGTCGTTGGGCCGCTATCTGTGAATAGTCTGGTCCTCCTCTGCCACCCGGCCAAGTGCGATGGCTCTGCCGCCCTGCGGTGCTCGTCACGCAGGTATGGGGCACACGATGCTCGTAACAGCAAATAAAGGCGGCTCGGGACCTGCAGGCGAAAGGGGTCCCGTGGTGCTTAGCACGTCGACTTCGGGTCTCGGTGCAAGCCGGAGAGCTCACGGAAGTCTAAAGTTTTCGGCACGTGGTCGAATCTTTTGAAAGGCTTACCCGGCTCTTTCCGTCCATTCTGAGAGTCAGTCAGAGGCCGGTGCGGCGGTCTATTGACGACCGGAGGCTCCCATGGGTGTTGCGATGAGGGTGGAGGGCACAGAACCTTGCCTTAGCACTCCCTAATAAAGCCTCTTGTGAAGAGAGCAGACCTCGCGCGCCGCACGACCGGCTCTGGGAGTCGTTGGGCCGCTATCTGTGAATAGTCTGGTCCTCCTCTGCCACCCGGCCAAGTGCGATGGCTCTGCCGCCCTGCGGTGCTCGTCACGCAGGTATGGGGCACACGATGCTCGTAACAGCAAATAAAGGCGGCTCGGGACCTGCAGGCGAAAGGGGTCCCGTGGTGCTTAGCACGTCGACTTCGGGTCTCGGTGCAAGCCGGAGAGCTCACGGAAGTCTAAAGTTTTCGGCACGTGGTCGAATCTTTTGAAAGGCTTACCCGGCTCTTTCCGTCCATTCTGAGAGTCAGTCAGAGGCCGGTGCGGCGGTCTATTGACGACCGGAGGCTCCCATGGGTGTTGCGATGAGG
>NW_027310814.1:35000-37500 GCF_047496795.1 Chiloscyllium punctatum | reverse complement strand
CGGTGATCCTGCCTCCGTCGCTGCGGTGCGTTGGGGCACGCATCGCCTCTTGGGCGCCCTGTTTTTTTTCAACCAATAGATGTATGTCTCTGCGGGCCGCACCAGGCTGGTGCTCCCCACAGCTTCACGCCACCCTGCTCCGCCCGCACGCCGGCGTGCAGGTGGCTGCTGCTAAAGGTGGGGAGTGTATGTGCGGTCCGGGTGGCTTTCCTCTGGCGAGGGAGAGACCTTAAGCAAACTCAGAGACAAATCTTGACGGTCGATCACTCGTAAAAATAAAACGTGACAAACTTTGTGTTGGTTCAAGTACGAAAGGATCTCTGTCGGCTTGGGGGTACGCCCGTTTCCGTTTCAACTTGTCTCGCGAGGGTGGTTTCGGGGCCAGCAGGAGAGCTCGTCGGGGTAGCAGGCCCTGCAGCCGTGGTCACCGCCAAACCCCCACAACTCGAGCAAGTGAAAAAAAAAGTAACAGGAGCGAAAGCATCTCTGTCGGCTTGGGGGTACGCCCGTTTCCGTTTCAACTTGTCTCGCGAGGGTGGTTTCGGGGCCAGCAGGAGAGCTCGTCGGGGTAGCAGGCCCTGCAGCCGTGGTCACCGCCAAACCCCCACAACTCGAGCAAGTGAAAAAAAAAGTAACAAATAAGAAAGGATCGTCGGCTTGGGGGTACGCCCGTTTCCGTTTCAACTTGTCTCGCGAGGGTGGTTTCGGGGCCAGCAGGAGAGCTCGTCGGGGTAGCAGGCCCTGCAGCCGTGGTCACCGCCAAACCCCCACAACTCGAGCAAGTGAAAAAAAAGTAACAAATAAGAAAGGATCGTCGGCTTGGGGGTACGCCCGTTTCCGTTTCAACTTGTCTCGCGAGGGTGGTTTCGGGGCCAGCAGGAGAGCTCGTCGGGGTAGCAGGCCCTGCAGCCGTGGTCACCGCCAAACCCCCACAACTCGAGCAAGTGAAAAAAAAAAGTAACAAATAAGAAAGGATCGTCGGCTTGGGGGTACGCCCGTTTCCGTTTCAACTTGTCTCGCGAGGGTGGTTTCGGGGCCAGCAGGAGAGCTCGTCGGGGTAGCAGGCCCTGCAGCCGTGGTCACCGCCAAACCCCCACAACTCGAGCAAGTGAAAAAAAAAAGTAACAAATAAGAAAGGATCTCTGTCGGCTTGGGGGTACGCCCGTTTCCGTTTCAACTTGTCTCGCGAGGGTGGTTTCGGGGCCAGCAGGAGAGCTCGTCGGGGTAGCAGGCCCTGCAGCCGTGGTCACCGCCAAATCGCCACAACTCGAGCAAGTGAAAAAAAAAGTAACAAATAAGAAAGGATCGTCGGCTTGGGGGTACGCCCGTTTCCGTTTCAACTTGTCTCGCGAGGGTGGTTTCGGGGCCAGCAGGAGAGCTCGTCGGGGTAGCAGGCCCTGCAGCCGTGGTCACCGCCAAACCCCCCACAACTGTTGGGCGCCTACCTGCGCGGGGCAGGAGGACACTTTCCGATTTCAAATCTCCGTTTGCCGAGTCCACCCCGAACGCACGCGGGCGGGCGGGTTCGCATCACCCTTCGTCACAAGGGGCGAAGCCCGTTCCACCGTCTCGTCAGTAGTGCCGACCGGTCTGTGATCGACGAGGGGAGCCACACCAGGTCCGGCCCTGCTGCTTGGCGGCACCGCGTCGTCGGGAGCTCGCGACAGACGGAGGGTTTCGGTGTACTCTCCAGCCACGGGAAACGAAGCCGGTGATGCAGGCGCCGGTCTTTCGCTCCCAAATCGGCTGGGTTTACATCGTTGCTATCTAGTCACGCTCCCTTCAAACCCGACGGGGTACCTATTCCCCTCACCCGTCTGTGCGTATACAGCCTCTTTGCACTTGCGGGATGGGGGTGGTGGTTTAAAGACTCTCGAGTTGCCGCCCGTCGGTCTCCGAGCTCCGTGCAGTAGTGATCCCCAGCGAACTGCCAGCAGGGCGAACGAGCGATCCCGCTCTCGGTCGGGGCGCCTGGCGTCGATCGGTGGTCGGTGGCTTGCGGGCAAGCTGCGCTGTGAGTGTGGGAACGAGTATGACGAGCCGTTGCCGCGACTCCCAGTCCACCTCGGCGGTGGCTGGGCCGGGCGGGCGTCTGCTCGGGCGAGTGCCGCCCCCGCCTCCTCGCAGGAAGTCCGCTCGCCGACACGCCGCCACGTGCACGCGTCAGTGACGCTGCCGAACCGATGGCCGGTGCCCGTTCCCGCCTCTGCTTTTCCTAGGGCAAAGCTGCTGCACGCCTCGTGATACTAGGCGGGCGACATGGTGGCGGTGATCCTGCCTCCGTCGCTGCGGTGCGTTGGGGCACGCATCGCCTCTTGGGCGCCCTGTCCTCCTCCCCCCAATAGACGTATGTTTCTGCGGGCCGCACCAGGATGGTGCTCCCCATCGCTTCACGCCACCCTGCTCCGCCCGCACGCCGGCGTGCAGGTGGCTGTAGCTCAAGGTGGGGAGCGTATGTGCGGTCCGGGTCGCTTTCCTCTGGCGAGGGAGAGACCTAAAA
>NW_027310814.1:15000-27500 GCF_047496795.1 Chiloscyllium punctatum | reverse complement strand
TAGAATTTTTTCGAGTTGGTATAAATCAGTAACCACTGACACTTAGAATATTTTCGGGTTGGTATAAATCAGTAACCACCGACACTTAGAATATTTTCGAGTTGGTATAAATCAGTAACCACCGACACTTAGAATTTTTTCGAGTTGGTATAAATCAGTAACCACTGACACTTAGAATTTTTTCGGGTTGGTATAAATCAGTAACCACCGACACTTAGAATATTTTCGAGTTGGTATAAATCAGTAACCACTGACACTTAGAATTTTTTCGGGTCGGTATAAATCAGTAACCACTGACACTTAGAATTTTTTCGAGTTGGTATAAATCAGTAACCACTGACACTTAGAATATTTTCGGGTTGGTATAAATCAGTAACCACTGACACTTAGAATTTTTTCGACTTGGTATAAATCAGTAACCACTGACACTTAGAATTTTTTCGGGTTGGTATAAATCAGTAACCACTGACACTTAGAATATTTTCGGGTCGGTACAAATCAGTAACCACTGACACTTAGAATATTTTCGGGTTGGTATAAATCAGTAACCACTGACACTTAGAATTTTTTCGAGTTGGTATAAATCAGTAACCACTGACACTTAGAATTTTTTCGGGTTGGTATAAATCAGTAACCACCGACACTTAGAATATTTTCGGGTTGGTATAAATCAGTAACCACCGACACTTAGAATTTTTTCGGCTCAGTAGAAATCAGTAACCAAGCGCATTTTTGAATTGGTTACTGATTTCTCCGTTCGAGTTGCGGCTGCGGTTGGCTTCAAATAGTGGTGGGGGCTTAATTATCGCCGAGGGGAGCATGTCCCGGTGGTGTGGCCGAGGATGGAGTGCCTTTTGAAGGGGGTGTTTCTGAATTTGGACCCTTTTTGAGTTGCATGGCCGGATGGGTGTGGTTTTGAAGGGTGTGTCTGTCTGGAGTGGCACCGGCGTTGGTGTGAGGCTGAGGGTGGGCGTTCGGTTCCTGGTTAGGGATAGGGAAAGGGTGAGACTTAGCTTTAGTGCTCGTGCCCCCGATTTTGGTAATGTTTGACGTCAATTTTCCAAGGAGGCGAATGCAAGGCTTCAGAGGGACTTTGAGTGTTCGGGGGCGGGGTAGCTCAGCCGGATTTGCCCCGGCGGTTCTGCGGACGGTGTTGACTTCGAGGGCGGACCGGCCCCCGTGTTCAGTCCGAATATCGTGCATTGTTAACGGCGGGAAGTGTTCCAAAAGGGAATGGGATTGAATGTGACTGCTGAAGCCGACTTTGAGACCTGTAACGCGGGTAGCTCAGCCGGATTTGACCCGGCGGTTCTGGCGACGGTCTCGCCTTCGAGGGGGGAGCGCCCCGCGTGTTCAGGCCGAATTTTGTGCATTTCCATCGGCGGGAAGAGGTCCAAACGGGAATGGGATTGAATGTGACTGCTGAAGCCGACATTGAGACCTCTAACGCGGGTAGCTCGGCAGGATTTGACCCGGCGGTTCTGCCGAAGGTCTCACCTTCGAGGGGGGAGCGTCCCGCGTGTTCAGGCCGAATATCGTGCATTGTTAACGGCGGGAAGTGTTCCAAAAGGGAATGGGATTGAATGTGACTGCTGAAGCCGACATTGAGACCTCTAACGCGGGTAGCTCGGCCGGATTTGACCCGGCGGTTCTGGCGACGGTCTCGCCTTCGAGGGGGGAGCGTCCCGCGTGTTCAGGCCGAATTTTGTGCATTTCCATCGGCGGGAAGAGGTCCAAACGGGAATGGGATTGAATGTGACTGCTGAAGCCGACATTGAGACCTCTAACGCGGGTAGCTCGGCCGGATTTGACCCGGCGGTTCTGCCGAAGGTCTCACCTTCGAGGGGGGAGCCTCCCGCGTGTTCAGGCCGAATTTTGTGCATTTCCATCGGCGGGAAGAGGTCCAAACGGGAATGGGATTGAATGTGACTGCTGAAGCCGACATTGAGACCTCTAACGCGGGTAGCTCGGCCGGATTTGACCCGGCGGTTCTGCCGAAGGTCTCACCTTCGAGGGGGGAGCGCCCACCGTGTACAGGCCGATTTTCATGCATTTCCAACCGTGGGAAGGGGTCCGAAAGGGGATGGGGGTGAACGTGACTGCTCAACCCGACTTTGAGACCTGTAACGCGGGTAGCTCAGCCGGATTTGACCCGGCGGTTCTGGCGACGGTCTCGCCTTCGAGGGGGGAGCGTCCCGCGTGTTCAGGCCGAATTTTGTGCATTTCCATCGGCGGGAAGAGGTCCAAACGGGAATGGGATTGAATGTGACTGCTGAAGCCGACATTGAGACCTCTAACGCGGGTAGCTCGGCAGGATTTGACCCGGCGGTTCTGCCGAAGGTCTCACCTTCGAGGGGGGAGCGCCCACCGTGTACAGGCCGATTTTCATGCATTTCCAACCGTGGGAAGGGGGCCGAAAGGGGATGGGGGTGAATGTGACTGCTCAACCCGACTTTGAGGCATCTAACCCGGGTAGCTCAGCCGGGTTTGACCCGGCGGTTCTGCCGACGGCCTCGCCTTCGAGGGGGGAGCGTCCCCCGTGTACAGGCCGATTTTCATGCATTTCGAACCGTGGGAAGTGGCCCAAAAGGGGATGGGAGTGAATGTGACTGCTCAACCCGACTTTGGCGCTTCCGAGCCGGGTAGCTCAGCCGGGTTTGACCCGGCGGTTCTGCCGACGGTCTCGTCTTCGAGGCGGGTGCCTCCCCCGTGTACAGGCCGATTTTCATGCATTTCGTACCGTGGGAAGTGGTCCAAAAGGGAATGGGGGTGGACGTGACTGCTCATACCGACATCGAGACTTGTAAGCCGTGTAGCTCGGCCGGGTTTGATCCGGCGGGTCTGCCGACGGTCTCGTCTTCGAGAGGGGGGCCTCCCCCGTGTACAGGCCGATTTTCGTGCATTTCCAACGGTGGGAAGAGGTTCAAAAGGGGATGGGGGTGAATGTGACTGCTCAACCCGACTCTGAGGCTTCTAACCCGGGTAGCCCGGCCGGGTTTGACCCGGCGGTTCTGCCGTCGGTCTCGCCTTCGAGGGCGGAGCCTCCCCCGTGTACAGGCCGATTTTCGTGCATTTCAAACCGTGGGAAGCGGTCCAAAAGGGGATGGGAGTGAATGTGACTGCTCATACCGACCTTGGCGCTTCCGACCCGGGTAGCTCAGCCGGGTTTGACCCGGCGGTTCTGCCGACGGTCTCGTCTTCGAGGCGGGTGCCTCCCCCGTGTACAGGCCGATTTTCATGCATTTCGTACCGTGGGAAGTGGTCCAAAAGGGAATGGGGGTGAATGTGACTGCTCAACCCGACTCTGAGGCTTCTAACCCGGGTAGCTCGGCCGGGTTTGACCCGGCGGTTCTGCCGTCGGTCTCGCCTTCGAGAGGGGCGCCTCCCCCGTGTACAGGCCGATTTTCGTGCATTTCCAACGGTGGGAAGAGGTTCAAAAGGGGATGGGGGTGAATGTGACTGCTCAACCCGACTCTGAGGCTTCTAACCCGGGTAGCCCGGCCGGGTTTGACCCGGCGGTTCTGCCGTCGGTCTCGCCTTCGAGGGCGGAGCCTCCCCCGTGTACAGGCCGATTTTCGTGCATTTCAAACCGTGGGAAGCGGTCCAAAAGGGGATGGGAGTGAATGTGACTGCTCATACCGACCTTGGCGCTTCCGACCCGGGTAGCTCAGCCGGGTTTGACCCGGCGGTTCTGCCGACGGTCTCGCCTTCGAGGGGGGAGCGTCCCCCGTGTTCAGGCCGAATTTTGTGCATTTCGAACCGTGGGAAGTTGCCCAAAAGTCGATGGGAGTGAATGTGACTGCTCAACCCGACTTTGGCGCTTCCGAGCCGGGTAGCTCAGCCGGGTTTGACCCGGCGGTTCTGCCGACGGTCTCGTCTTCGAGGCGGGTGCCTCCCCCGTGTACAGGCCGATTTTCATGCATTTCGTACCGTGGGAAGTGGTCCAAAAGGGAATAGGGGTGGACGTGACTGCTCATACCGACATTGAGACTTGTAAGCCGTGTAGCTCGGCCGGGTTTGATCCGGCGGGTCTGCCGACGGTCTCGTCTTCGAGGCGGGTGCCTCCCCCGTGTACAGGCCGATTTTCGTGCATTTCGAACCGTGGGAAGTGGTCCAAAAGGGGATGGGGGTGGACGTGACTGCTCAACCCGACTTTGAGGCTTCTAACCCGGGTAGCTCGGCCGGGTTTGACCCGTCGATTCTGCCGATGGTCTCGTTTTGGAGGGGGGAGCCTCCCCCGTGTTCAGTCCGATTTTCGTGCATTTCGAACCGTGGGAAGTGGCCCAAAAGGGGATGGGAGTGAATGTGACTGCTCATACCGACTTTGGCGCTTCCGAGCCTGGTAGCTCAGCCGGGTTTGATCCGGCGGTTCTGCCGACGGTCTCGTCTTCGAGGCGGCTCCCTCCCCCGTGTACAGGCCGATTTTCATGCATTTGCAACGGTGGGAAGTTGCCCAAAAGGGGATGGGAGTGAATGTGACTGCTCAACCCGACTTTGGCGCTTCCGAGCCTGGTAGCTCAGCCGGGTTTGAACCGGCGGTTCTGCCGACGGTCTCGTCTTCGAGGCGGCTCCCTCCCCCGTGTACAGGCCGATTTTCGTGCATTTCGAACCGTGGGAAGTGGTCCAAAAGGGAATGGGGGTGGACGTGACTGCTCAACCCGACTCTGAGGCTTCTAACCCGGGTAGCTCGGCCGGGTTTGATCCGGCGGTTCTGCCGACGGTCTCGTCTTCGAGGCCGGTGCCTCCCCCGTGTACAGGCCGATTTTCGTGCATTTCCAACGGTGGGAAGTGGTCCAAAAGGGAATGGGGGTGGACGTGTCTGCTCATACCGACTTTGAGACTTGTAAGCCGGGTAGCTCAGCCGGGTTTGTTCCGGCGGTTCTGCCGACGGTCTCGTCATCGAGGGGGGAGCCTCCCCCGTGTCCAGGCCGATTTTCATGCATTTCCAACCGTGGGAAGTGGTCCAAAAGGGAATGGGGGTGAATGTGACTGCTCATACCGACTTTGAGACTTTTAAGCCGGGTAGCTCAGCCGGGTTTGACCCGGCGGTTCTGCCGACGGTCTCGCCTTCGAGGGGGGAGCGTCCCCCGTGTTCAGGCCGAATTTTGTGCATTTCGAACCGTGGGAAGTTGCCCAAAAGTCGATGGGAGTGAATGTGACTGCTCAACCCGACTTTGAGACTTGTAAGCCGGGTAGCTCAGCCGGGTTTGACCCGGCGGTTCTGCCGACGGTCTCGTCTTCGAGGCGGGTGCCTCCCCCGTGTACAGGCCGATTTTCATGCATTTCGTACCGTGGGAAGCGGTCCAAAAGGGGATGGGAGTGAACGTGACTGCTCATACCGACTTTGGCGCTTCCGAGCCGGGTAGCTCAGCCGGGTTTGACCCGGCGGGTCTGCCGACGGTCTCGCCTTCGAGGGGGGAGCGTCCCCCGTGTTCAGGCCGAATCTTGTGCATTTCGAACCGTGGGAAGTTGCCCAAAAGTCGATGGGAGTGAATGTGACTGCTCAACCCGACTTTGAGACTTGTAAGCCGGGTAGCTCAGCCGGGTTTGACCCGGCGGTTCTGCCGACGGTCTCGTCTTCGAGGCCGGTGCCTCCCCCGTGTACAGGCCGATTTTCGTGCATTTCCAACGGTGGGAAGTGGTCCAAAAGGGAATGGGGGTGGACGTGTCTGCTCATACCGACTTTGAGACTTGTAAGCCGGGTAGCTCAGCCGGGTTTGTTCCGGCGGTTCTGCCGACGGTCTCGTCATCGAGGGGGGAGCCTCCCCCGTGTCCAGGCCGATTTTCATGCATTTCCAACCGTGGGAAGTGGTCCAAAAGGGAATGGGGGTGAATGTGACTGCTCATACCGACTTTGAGACTTTTAAGCCGGGTAGCTCGGCCGGGTTTGACCCGGCGGTTCTGCCGACGGTCTCGTCTTCGAGGCGGGTGCCTCCCCCGTGTACAGGCCGATTTTCGTGCATTTCGAACCGTGGGAAGTGGTCTAAAAGTCGATGGGAGTGAACGTGACTGCTCAACCCGACTTTGAGACTTGTAAGCCGGGTAGCTCAGCCAGGTTTGACCCGGCGGTTCTGCCGACGGTCTCGCCTTCGAGGGCGGACCCTCCCCCGTGTACAGGCCGGTTTTCGTGCATTTCGAACCGTGGGAAGTGATCCAAAAGGGAATGGGGGTGAACGTGACTGCCCAACCCGGCTTTGAGACTTGTAAGCCGGGTAGCTCAGCCGGGTTGGACCCGGCGGTTCTGCCGACGGTCTCGACTTCGAGGCGGGTGCCTCCCCCGTGTACAGGCCGATTTTCATGCATTTGCAACGGTGGGAAGTTGCCCAAAAGTCGATGGGAGTGAATGTGACTGCTCAACCCGACTTCGAGACTTGTAAGCCGGGTAGCTCAGCCGGGTTTGACCCGGCGGTTCTGCCGACGGTCTCGCCTTCGAGGGGGGAGCCTCCCCCGTGTACAGGCCGATTTTCGTGCATTTCCAACGGTGGGAACAGGTTCAAAAGGGGATGGGAGTGATTGTGACTGCTCAACCCGACTCTAGGGCTTCTAACCCGGGTAGCCCGGCCGGGTTTGACCCGGCGGTTCTGCCGACGGTCTCGTCTTCGAGGCGGGTGCCTCCCCCGTATACAGGCCGATTTTCATGCATTTCGAACCGTGGGAAGTGGTCCAAAAGGGAATGGGGGTGGACGTGTCTGCTCATACCGACTTTGAGACTTGTAAGCCGGGTAGCTCAGCCGGGTTTGATCCGGCGGTTCTGCCGACGGTCTCGCCTTCGAGGGGGGAGCCTCCCCCGTGTTCAGTCCGATTTCCATGCATTTCCAACCGTGGGAAGTTGCCCAAAAGGGGATGGGAGTGAATGTGACTGCTCAACCCGACTTTGGCGCTTCCGAGCCGGGTAGCTCAGCCGGGTTTGACCCGGCGGTTCTGCCGACGGTCTCGTCTTCGAGGCGGGTGCCTCCCCCGTATACAGGCCGATTTTCATGCATTTCGAACCGTGGGAAGTGGTCCAAAAGGGAATGGGGGTGGACGTGTCTGCTCATACCGACTTTGAGACTTGTAAGCCGGGTAGCTCAGCCGGGTTTGATCCGGCGGTTCTGCCGACGGTCTCGCCTTCGAGGGGGGAGCCTCCCCCGTGTTCAGTCCGATTTCCATGCATTTCCAACCGTGGGAAGTTGCCCAAAAGGGGATGGGAGTGAATGTGACTGCTCAACCCGACTTTGGCGCTTCCGAGCCGGGTAGCTCAGCCGGGTTTGACCCGGCGGTTCTGCCGACGGTCTCGTCTTCGAGGCGGGTGCCTCCCCCGTGTACAGGCCGATTTTCATGCATTTGGAACCGTGGGAAGTGGTCCAAAAGGGAATGGGGGTGGACGTGACTGCTCATACCGACTTTGAGACTTGTAAGCCGGGTAGCTCAGCCGGGTTTGACCCGGCGGTTCTGCCGACGGTCTCGCCTTCGAGGGGGGAGCCTCCCCCGTGTTCAGTCCGATTTTCGTGCATTTCCCACGGTGGGAAATGGTATCTTTCATTACGGGGACAAGGGTCTGAAGCGGTGAAGTCAGTAACCGGCATAGTTAAGGAAAGGGTTCGAATTTTCTCAACAGTACGAAAAAAGTGAGCAGGGAAGCTAGAGAAGGTGTCAGTGAGTCCCAAACGAGTGAACCGCAAAACTTAGGGAAATGCCCGAAAGCGTTTTAAAGGGTGAAATCGGGAACGAGGAAATGATCGGAAAGTGCCTGAAAGTGCTAAATGAGTAAACAGAAAAACGAAGAAAAATGTTTGAAAAGAAGAAGTGAGTAACCAGGAAAACTTAGAAAAATGTTCAAAACGAAGAAATCAGTAACCAGGAAAACTTAGAAAAATGATCAAAAAGAAGAAATGAGTAACCAGGAAAACTTAGAAAAATGTTTAAAAAGAAGAAATCAGTAACCAGGAAAACTTAGGAAAATGTTTAAAAAGAAGAAATCAGTAACCAGAAAAACTGCGAAAAATGTTTAAAAAGAAGAAATGAGTAACCAGAAAAACTTAGAAAAATGTTTAAAAAGAAGAAATCAGTAACCAGGAAAACTTAGAAAAATGTTTAAAAAGAAGAAATCAGTAACCAGGAAAACTTAGAAAAATGTTATAAAAGAAGAAGTGAGTAACCAGAAAAACTTAGAAAAATGTTTAAAAAGAAGAAATCAGTAACCAGAAAAACTGCGAAAAATGTTTAAAAAGAAGAAATCAGTAACCAGACAAACTGCGAAAAATGTTTAAAAAGAAGAAATCAGTAACCAGGAAAACTTAGAAAAATGTTTAAAAAGAAGAAGTGAGTAACCAGAAAAACTTAGAAAAATGTTTAAAAAGAAGAAATCAGTAACCAGAAAAACTTAGAAAAATGTTTAAAAAGAAGAAATCAGTAACCAGAAAAACTGCGAAAAATGTTTAAAAAGAAGAAATCAGTAACCAGAAAAACTTAGAAAAATGTTTAAAAAGAAGAAGTGAGTAACCAGAAAAACTTAGAAAAATGTTTAAAAAGAAGAAATCAGTAACCAGAAAAACGGCGAAAAATGTTTAAAAAGAAGAAATCAGTAACCAGACAAACTGCGAAAAATGTTTAAAAAGAAGAAATCAGTAACCAGAAAAACTTAGAAAAATGTTTAAAAAGAAGAAATCAGTAACCAGAAAAACTTAGAAAAATGTTTCAAAAGAAGAAGTGAGTAACCAGAAAAACTTAGAAAAATGTTTAAAAAGAAGAAGTGAGTAACCAGAAAAACTTAGAAAAATGTTTAAAAAGAAGAAATGAGTAACCAGAAAAACTTAGAAAAATGTTTAAAAAGAAGAAATGAGTAACCAGAAAAACGGCGAAAAATGTTTAAAAAGAAGAAATCAGTAACCAGAAAAACGGTGAAAAATGTTTAAAAAGAAGAAATCAGTAACCAGACAAACTGCGAAAAATGTTTAAAAAGAAGAAATCAGTAACCAGAAAAACTTAGAAAAATGTTTAAAAAGAAGAAATCAGTAACCAGGAAAACTTGGAAAAAAACACTTAGAAAAATTTTCAGCAAAGTGTGAAAAATATTCTAAGTGTCAGCGGAGGAAAATGCTGCAGCATCGGGAAAGATTCGCAAACTTACACCGAACATGTGCTCCGAAGTGCCGGAGGAATTGGGTGAATTGAGCCCGGCAAATGGCCAGCTGTCGTTTTGTGCCTGCAGCCCGAAAACTTTAACTTTGTCTGTCGCGGAAGTCCGGACCGAGAAAAATCCAAACGGTTTTGACCGGACCGAGTTCCAGACCGATGCAGTCAAATTTGGAATTCAGACCCATTCAGTGCCACTTGTAGTTTTTCCGCAGTGAGGTTGGCGGGGTACCCGGAGATATATGGGAACACGATTTTTAGAACAAAATGGCGGCGCGGGACCGTTCTGAAAGGCATCCGAAAAACGGTTCCACGGGCATAGCACTTTAATGACAGGTATGAGTGCATGCCGGAGAGCTCTTGGAAGTCGAATTTTTGACACTTTGTCAATTTTTTGACAGATTTGACAAACTCTTTCTGTCTGTTCTAAGAGTCAGTCAGAGACTTGTGCGGCGGTCTTTTGACACTATTGGAGGGCGGGCAAACCCCACGTTGACTCCGGCCGTCCCTCCACAGGCGCTCGTGTCCAAAATGAAGGCGAGAGACGCGAGTGGCCTGGTTCCCTTGGGTGTTGCCAAGAAGGCTGCGGGCTGACCGTTGCCTGAGCACTCCCTAAAGCCTCTTGTGATGAGAGCAGACCTCGCCTGCCGCACGACCGGCTCTGGGAGTCGTTGGGCCGCTATTTGTGAATAGTCTGGTCCTCCTCTGCCACCCGGACAAGCGCGATGGCTCTGCCGCCCTGCGGTGCTCGTCACCCAGGTTTGGGGAACACGATACTCGTAACAAAAATAAAAGGCGGCTCGGGACCTGCAGGCGAAAGGGGTCCCGTGGTGCTAAGCACGTCGACTTCGGGTCTCGGTGCAAGCCGGAGAGCTCACGGAAGTCTAAAGTTTTCGGCACGTGGTCGAATCTTTTCAAAGGCTTACCCGGCTCTTTCCGTCCATTCTGAGAGTAAGTCAGAGGCCGGTGCGGAGGTCTCTTGACAATCGGAGGGGGTGGTGGCCCTCCGCAGGCGCTCGTGTCGAAAATGAAGGCGAGAGACGCGAGTGGCCTGGTTCCCCTGGGTGTTGCCAGGAAGGCTGCGGGCTGACCCTTGCCTGAGCACTCCCTAAAGCCTCTTGTGATGAGAGCAGACCTCGCGCGCCGCACGACCGGCTCTGGGAGTCGTTGGGCCGCTATCTGTGAATAGTCTGGTCCTCCTCTGCCACCCGGCCAAGTGCGATGGCTCTGCCGCCCTGCGGTGCTCGTCACGCAGGTATGGGGCACACGATGCTCGTAACAGCAAATAAAGGCGGCTCGGGACCTGCAGGCGAAAGGGGTCCCGTGGTGCTTAGCACGTCGACTTCGGGTCTCGGTGCAAGCCGGAGAGCTCACGGAAGTCTAAAGTTTTCGGCACGTGGTCGAATCTTTTGAAAGGCTTACCCGGCTCTTTCCGTCCATTCTGAGAGTCAGTCAGAGGCCGGTGCGGCGGTCTATTGACGACCGGAGGCTCCCATGGGTGTTGCGATGAGGGTGGAGGGCACAGAACCTTGCCTTAGCACTCCCTAATAAAGCCTCTTGTGAAGAGAGCAGACCTCGCGCGCCGCACGACCGGCTCTGGGAGTCGTTGGGCCGCTATCTGTGAATAGTCTGGTCCTCCTCTGCCACCCGGCCAAGTGCGATGGCTCTGCCGCCCTGCGGTGCTCGTCACGCAGGTATGGGGCACACGATGCTCGTAACAGCAAATAAAGGCGGCTCGGGACCTGCAGGCGAAAGGGGTCCCGTGGTGCTTAGCACGTCGACTTCGGGTCTCGGTGCAAGCCGGAGAGCTCACGGAAGTCTAAAGTTTTCGGCACGTGGTCGAATCTTTTGAAAGGCTTACCCGGCTCTTTCCGTCCATTCTGAGAGTCAGTCAGAGGCCGGTGCGGCGGTCTATTGACGACCGGAGGCTCCCATGGGTGTTGCGATGAGGGTGGAGGGCACAGAACCTTGCCTTAGCACTCCCTAATAAAGCCTCTTGTGAAGAGAGCAGACCTCGCGCGCCGCACGACCGGCTCTGGGAGTCGTTGGGCCGCTATCTGTGAATAGTCTGGTCCTCCTCTGCCACCCGGCCAAGTGCGATGGCTCTGCCGCCCTGCGGTGCTCGTCACGCAGGTATGGGGCACACGATGCTCGTAACAGCAAATAAAGGCGGCTCGGGACCTGCAGGCGAAAGGGGTCCCGTGGTGCTTCGCACGTCGACTTCGGGTCTCGGTGCAAGCCGGAGAGCTCACGGAAGTCTAAAGTTTTCGGCACGTGGTCGAATCTTTTGAAAGGCTTACCCGGCTCTTTCCGTCCATTCTGAGAGTCAGTCAGAGGCCGGTGCGGCGGTCTATTGACGACCGGAGGCTCCCATGGGTGTTGCGATGAGGGTGGAGGGCACAGAACCTTGCCTTAGCACTCCCTAATAAAGCCTCTTGTGAAGAGAGCAGACCTCGCGCACCGCACGACCGGCTCTGGGAGTCGTTGGGCCGCTATCTGTGAATAGTCGGGTCCTCCTCTGCCACCCGGCCAAGTGCGATGGCTCTGCCGCCCTGCGGTGCTTGTCACGCAGGTATGGGGCACACGATGCTCGTAACAGCAAATAAAGGCGGCTCGGGACCTGCAGGCGAAAGGGGTCCCGTGGTGCTTAGCACGTCGACTTCGGGTCTCGGTGCAAGCCGGAGAGCTCACGGAAGTCTAAAGTTTTCGGCACGTGGTCGAATCTTTTGAAAGGCTTACCCGGCTCTTTCCGTCCATTCTGAGAGTCAGTCAGAGGCCGGTGCGGCGGTCTATTGACGACCGGAGGCTCCCATGGGTGTTGCGATGAGGGTGGAGGGCACAGAACCTTGCCTTAGCACTCCCTAATAAAGCCTCTTGTGAAGAGAGCAGACCTCGCGCGCCGCACGACCGGCTCTGGGAGTCGTTGGGCCGCTATCTGTGAATAGTCTGGTCCTCCTCTGCCACCCGGCTAAGTGCGATGGCTCTGCCGCCCTGCGGTGCTTGTCACGCAGGTATGGGGCACACGATGCTCGTAACAGCAAATAAAGGCGGCTCGGGACCTGCAGGCGAAAGGGGTCCCGTGGTGCTTAGCACGTCGACTTCGGGTCTCGGTGCAAGCCGGAGAGCTCACGGAAGTCTAAAGTTTTCGGCACGTGGTCGAATCTTTTGAAAGGCTTACCCGGCTCTTTCCGTCCATTCTGAGAGTCAGTCAGAGGCCGGTGCGGCGGTCTATTGACGACCGGAGGCTCCCATGGGTGTTGCGATGAGGGTGGAGGGCACAGAACCTTGCCTTAGCACTCCCTAATAAAGCCTCTTGTGAAGAGAGCAGACCTCGCGCGCCGCACGACCGGCTCTGGGAGTCGTTGGGCCGCTATATGTGAATAGTC